>NC_141879.1:750438298-750599132 GCF_056163025.1 Triticum urartu | reverse complement strand
CCCGGTTCGTCTGGACCTTTTGGTCCCGGTTGGTGGGACGAACTGGGACCAATGGGCCTCGCTCCTGGCCCACCACCATTGGTCTCGGTTGGTGGCTTGAACCGGGACCAAAGGCTTCCCTTTAGTCCCGGTTCATGTCATCAACCGGGACCAATGAGGTGCCTATATATACCCCCTCGCGCAAGAGCAGAGCACAGTGCTCTGTTTTTTCTGGCCGAGGGGGAGAGGGCTTTGTGGTGCTCTAGCTCACCTCCTATGCACATGAGGTGTTCGATGGAATGCCTGAGCCACACTACTTAAGCTTTCTCCTCTCGATGATGATGAACTTCTATTAATTTGGACACTTAATTATATATAATGCGTGCAGATGAACCGGCAATGGATGTACGGTGACAGACACACCCGCGAGTACATTAAGGGCGTGCATGAGTTTCTCGATGTGGCTGAGGCAAACAAGCAGAATGGTTTTATGTGTTGTCCATGCACTGAATGTGGGAATACGAGGTCTTACTCTAACCGGAAAATCCTTCACTCCCACCTGCTTTACAAGGGTTTCATGCCACACTATAATGTTTGGATGAGGCACGGAGAAATAGGGGTTATGATGGAAGACGGCGAAGAAGAAGAGTACGATGACAACTATGTGCCCCCTGAATACGGTGATGCTGCAACGGGGGGAGCTGGTGAAGATCAAGAGGAACCAGACGATGTGCCCAATGATGCTGCCACGGGTGAAGCTGCTGAAGATCAAGAGGAACCATACGATGTGCCCGATGATGATGATCTCCGCCGGGTCATTGTCGATGCAAGGACGCAATGCATTAGTCAAAAGGAGAAGCTGAAGTTCGATCGCATGTTAGAGGATCACAAAAAAGGGTTATACCCCAATTGCGAAGATGGCAACACAAAGCTCGGTACCGTACTGGAATTGCTGCAGTGGAAGGCAGAGAATGCTGTGGCTGACAAAGGATTTGAGAAGCTACTAAAAATATTGAAGAAGAAGCTTCCAAAGGATAACGAATTGCCCGACAGTACATACGCAGCAAAGAAGGTCGTATGCCCTCTAGGATTGGAGGTGGAGAAGATACATGCATGCCATAATGACTGCATCCTCTACCGCGGTGCATACAAGGATCTGAACGCATGCCCGGTATGCGGTGCGTTGCGGTATAAGATCAGACGAGATGACCCTGGTGATGTTGACGGCGAGCCCCTCAGGAAGAGGGTTCCTGCGAAGGTGATGTGGTATGCTCCTATAATACCACGGTTGAAACGTCTTTTTAGAAACGAAGAGCATGTCAAGTTGATGCGATGGCACAGTGAGAACCGAAAGAAAGATGGGAAGTTGAGAGCACCCGCTGACGGGTCGCAGTGGAGAAAAATCGACAGAAAGTACTGGGATGAGTTTGCAAAGGACCCAAGGAATGTATGGTTTGCTTTAAGCGCGGATGGCATTAATCCTTCCGGGGAGCAGAGCAGCAATCACAGCACCTGGCCCGTGACTCTATGTATGTATAACCTTCCTCCTTGGATGTGCATGAAGCGGAAGTTCATTATGATGCCAGTTCTCATCCAAGGCCCTAAGCAACCCGGCAACGAAATTGATGTGTACCTAAGGCCATTAGTTGAAGAACTTTTACAACTGTGGAATGGAAACGGTGTACGTACGTGGGATGAGCACAGACAGGAGGAATTTAACCTTAAGGCGTTGCTGTTCGTGACCATCAACGATTGCCCCGCTCTCAGTAACCTTTCAGGACAGACAAACAAAGGATACCACGCATGCACGCACTGTTTAGATGACACTGAAAGTATATACCTGGACAAATGCAGGAAGAATGTGTACCTGGGCCATCGTCGATTTCTTCCGACCAACCATCAATGTCGAAAGAAAGGCAAGCATTTCAAAGGCGAGGCAGATCACCGGAAGAAGCCCGCCATGCGCACCGGTGATCACGTGCTTGCTATGGTTAATGATTTACACTACGTAATCTTTGGAAAGGGTCCCGGTGGACTAGCTGTTCCGAATGACGCTGAGGGACACGCACCCATGTGGAAGAAGAAATCTATATTTTGGGACCTACCCTACTGGAAAGACCTAGAGGTCCGCTCCTCAATCACTAGTAGAAAACGGGCCATTAGCACCGGTTTGTAAGGGCCTTTAGTGCCGGTTATGGAACCGGCACTAACGTTTCGGCACTAAAGGCCCCCCCCTTTAGTACCGGTTCAGCACGAACCGGTGCTAAAGGGGAACCGCGTGGCATGAGCCAGCTCCGGGGCCACCAACCGGTACTAAATGGTTGTGGGTTTTTGTTTTATTTTGTATTTTTCAATTAAATTTGTGTTACCAATTTAATTTAGGATTGTTTTACGTTATAATGAGTTGTAGTCGTCATCATCATCATCATCATCATCATCGCATATTAATAAATAAATAAACTCTAGCTAGCTAAAAATCATCGTAGTCGTCTAATTACCACTATTTAATCATCATAGTCATTACCGCGCTAGCTATCTAATCATCATCAACGCTGGCTAGCTTAAAGAGGAAACATTCACTTTGTAACAGAAGCAAAGATATCATCAAGTTCAACATAATCGTCACCAAGATCGAAGTTCAGGACACGGACATGAGACAAGTACTAATTAAGAGCATGAACTAGTAGCTACTGATCCTGCTGCTCCCTCTCAGGTAGAATAGCATAGAACATGTATAGCTCTCCTGATTCATCATACTGGAGCATGCAGATGAATCTGTCTCCTAATCTTGGGTTGCGCTTCACCTTACTGCCCCCTAGTACTTCTCTGCGATCGTTAACAATTTTGCTCCAATCTTTCACTATTAAGCATTCTTCGCTTTTAGAAATCCCGAATGCACTCATGTGCAATGTAGGAAATCTTGGTCGTAAGCTAACCATTGACATGCGACCTTTTGTCTCGATCCACTGAGGCACAACTGTCATCGGAAGTCCCTGTTGAACAACATCGTATAGTAATTAATATACTAAGCAATGAAAGTTTAGCTTCAAAAGTAATGTATGCAAAAGATGCACTAATTAAGGACAAATATTTAAAATCTTACCATCTTTTGATTATAGATGTGACCGTAGTTCAATACAATCACCATTGGTCGCACGTTTTGAGTACTAACATTTCTAAGTTTAGGAAAAAAAATTGTCTTGACAGTATTAAGATCCTCAAGCCATGAAACATAATGACTTATCTCCTCGCAGTTTAGTTGAGCCCCGGGGCAGTAGTAGGTCCTGTCTACCAAGCGCCGGACATGTTTGCTTGAACTGAAATAAGCTGACAATACAAATTAGTTGTCAACTATTTTTGAATAAACTGTATGAAAGACATAAACATATGCATGCATGGTTGAGAAAAACTCACCAAATGGTAGAACTGGAGGCGTTTGCACATCGACCCAGATGTCTATATTACCTTCAATATCATCTTCCAGACGAATATCAAAGGTGATAACCATATCATGCTCAAATGAATAAGCCTTGCATAGTGCTTGCCAAGTTTTGCATTCAAAATGGGCGTATGTGTCTCCATTATATAATTTGACGTTGAAAGTATACCCATGCTGCGTCTTCAAGTAAACTCTCTTTACCTCCATATCATCTATAGCACTAAAACCTATCTTATCGAAGACAAAAATTCTTGCATGGCAGGGGATGCGCTAGTAGAATAGTGAAAATTTAAAATTATAAGTTGAAGCAAATGAAGCATAAGTTTTGCATTCAAATAATAATTGACAAAGTGACTTACTGTATCAACTTCGAATGTCTCATCCAGCTTGATGCTGAAGCGCCTACCATCAACAAGGAAATTTTGGTCGCACAGGCCGCGCTGGTCTTCACAGTGTTCGCATAAAATAAAATCTTTTTCGTCGTCAGATGACATTTCCTATGTTCATATAGGTGAAACATTAAACACCTATATCTAGCCAAATATATATTCATCTAACATTTGACATTAATATATATCTAACTATATATTCAATTGACATTACTATATATTTAACTTTTCTATCTAATTCATCTAACATTCGACATTAATCTAACATTTATATTAAATCAAAATATATAAAAAATTAAATAAACAGAAAAACTCATTAACAAATAATATTTTAATTAGATCATCAAATCTCATATACCTAAATTTTCTTACTAAAATAAACTAGTTATATTAATTATTCAACTAGTTCTAATCTCATATACCTAAATTTTCTTACTAAAAATAAACTAGTTATATTAATTATTCCACTAGTTCTAATCTCATATACCTAAATTTTCTTACAAAAAATAAACTAGTTATATTAATTATTCAACTAGTTCTAATCTCTAGTTCGACAATTTTTCTATCTAGCTAGCTATAATTCATCTAACATTCAACATTAATCTAACATTCAATCATCTAATTAACTTTTCTAAAAAACAGAAAATAAGTAAAAAAATGTGTGTGTGTGTGTATGTGTGTGTGTATGCATGTGTGTGTATATATACGTATATGTGTGTACGTATGTGTGTATGTGTGTGTATGCGTGTGTGTGTGGTATATGTGTGTGTGTGTGTGCGGCCCCGTACACCGCCGCCCCGTACGTACGAGCGGGGGCGCCGGTGTGTGTGTGTATGTGTGTGTATGTATGTGTGTGTATGTGTGTGCGGGAGCGAGAGAGAGACATACAGCCGCGGCGATGGCGACGAACGGCGGCGGCGTTCGAGGCGGCAGCGCGAGACGACAACGATGACGGGCGGCGGCGGGGACAGCGACGATGACAACGGACGACGGGCGGCGACGACGGGATCGAGCGGCGCGCGCGGCGGAGGTTGGAGACGAAGTGGGGATGAAACTGAATTTTTCGTAAGAGCTAGATATATAGGATGGGCCTTTAGTACCGGTTGGTGACTCCAACCGGTACTAAGGCCTATTTTCGACAGGCCAAGCGGCGGGAAACGAAGGCTTTTAGTACCGGTTGGAGCCACCAACCGGTACTAAAGGGGGGGCCTTTAGTACCGGTTGGAGCCACCAACCGGTACTAAAGGCCTTGCGCTGCCACCCCAAAGTTTAGTCCCACCTCGCCCGGCGAAGGGCAGCCGCACTGGTTTATAAACCCAACCGCGGCTACCTCTTCGAACTCCATTATATAGCAGGCTTCTGGGCCTAATTAATTAGGGCACGCTGCCCTGTGGGTCTGCTGGCCCTCCTGGGCCTGCATTTGCACACCCTAGGTCTGGTAGACCCACAGGGCAGTGTGCCAACAAATTTGCTATATAGTTTTTTCTTTTCTGCATTACTTATTTTCTTTTATTTATTTTTGAGTAGTTTTTATATAGTTTTTTCTTTTCTGCATTATTTATTTTCTTCTATTTATTTTGAGTAATTTTTTTGTATGGTTTTTTTTATTTTTTGCATTATTTATTTTAGTATAGTCCGAAACCCTGATACTCGGAAAGAGTTTGTCCAATTTGTACACGAAGTGCGTCCAGTTTTTGCCGTGACCCTCTCTACTCTTTCGCGCATGCTATGCGGGTGATATGATGATACCATGCCAAGTTTCAACATTTTCAGGATTCGTTTTGTAGTGATTTTCAATTTCACGGTCATTTAGCTCTCTAAACAATTCTTTTCTGCATTACTTATTTTCTTTTATTTATTTTTGAGTAGTTTTTATATAGTTTTTTCTTTTCTGCATTATTTATTTTCTTCTATTTATTTTTGAGTAATTTTTTTGTATGGTTTTTTTATTTTCTGCATTATTTATTTTTGTATAGTCCGAAACCCTGATACTCGGAAAGAGTTTGTCCAATTTGTACACGAAGTGCGTCCAGTTTTTGCCATGACCCTCTCTACTCTTTCGCGCATGCTGTGCGGGTGATATGATGATACCATGCCAAGTTTCAACATTTTCAGGATTCATTTTGTAGTGATTTTCAATTTCACGGTCATTTAGCTCTCTAAACAATTAGGTAAATGACCGAAAAACAACAAATGATGTCAGAACATGTTGGAAATTGATGACGCCGCTTTAAATGCTGCATACTGAACACAAAAGAAGTCCGGAGTTTAAATAAGTTATTAAAAATAAAAAAGAGGTGCAATGCTGGTTAATTTGCTTCAAGCCATTTGGATTAGTGTAGACTGCACTGCACATAGCTCAGTGCAATCTATGCTATTCCGCAAGCGTTGAAGCTAATCAACATGTAGGTGAGCATTGCAACTCTTCGTCATTGTCTGTGCACTCACGGCTTATAAACCGCTCATACTGCCTCTCTCTTGGTGAAGATCACAAGATAGTTTGGTTAAATTGCATTACTTGTAAGTCCAGTTAACATGGATGCTTATGATGCAAGAGCAACAACAAAAGTTTAAATTTGGCACAAATAGGTAGTTGTGTAACTAAAATAGGTAGGAGGAGAGATTGCTCTTATGTCACAAAAAAGAAGTTGTATCAAACCTTTTATGTCGGATCTAGAACAAACCAATCGGTATCGCCATCATACAGCCCAACCGTGGCTCGTGATGCATATATATGCATATCAAATGCACGGTTGGACGTATGATGGCGAATCCGAATGATTTGTATTCAGTCGATGAACTGGTAGATGTATGCAGTCGATGAACTGGTAGATGTATGTAGTTGATGAACTGAAAGACTTATGCAGGGAAGGCGAGAGGTGGGGTAGCTATATATAGGGTCGTCTGGCTCACAAAGTGATTGTGGTAGTTTCGATCCAACGACTCACATGAGCTAGGAAGAAACACACCCTTGATCCAACGACTCGCAAGAGCTAGAAAGAAACACACGATCCGTGTGATTCTTCCTGATTGGTGGGATGCACATTAGTACCCACTCCGGACTCCGAAACCCTGATACTCGGAAAGAGTTTGTCCAGTTTGTACACGAAGTGCGTCCAGTTTTTGCCGTGACCCTCTCTACTCTTTCGCGCATGCTATGCGGGTGATATGATGATACCATGCCAAGTTTCAACATTTTCAGGATTCATTTTGTACTGATTTTCAATTTCACGGTCATTTTGTACTGATTTTCAACAATTAGGTAAATGACCGAAAAACAACAAATGATGTCAGAACATGTTGGAAATTGATGACGTCGCTTTAAATGCTGCATACTGAACACAAAAGAAGTCCGAAGTTTAAATAAGTTATTAAAAATAAAAAAGAGGTGCAATGCTGGTTAATTTGCTTCAAGCCATTCGGAATAGTGTAGACTGCACTGCACATAGCTCAGTGCAATCTATGCTATTCCGCAAGGCTTGAAGCTAATCAACATGTAGGTGAGCATTGCAACTCTTCGTCATTGTCTGTGCACTCACGGCTTATAAACCGCTCATACTGCCTCTCTCTTGGTGAGGTGGGACTAAAAACAGCTTGCCATAACCTCATTAGTACCGGTTCGTGGTAAGAACCGGCACTAAATGGTGATGGTGGGGCCATAGCCTGACCGCAGGCTGATGCAGCCTCTTTAGTACCGGTTCGTGGCATGAACCGGTACTAAAGGTTCGCCACGAACTGGTACTATTGATCGCCGCCACGAACCGGCACTAATGTACACATTAGTGCCGGCTCTAATTCAAACCGGCACTCACGTTTGACCGTTTTTCTACTAGTGAATCGACGTGATGCACGTGACGAAGAACCTTTGCGTGAACCTGCTAGGCTTCTTGGGCGTGTATGGGAAAACAAAAGATACACATGAGGCACGAGATGACCTGCAACATTTGCACGAAAAAGACGGCATGCCTCCGAAGCAGTATAAAGGTCCTGCCAGCTACGCTCTTACGAAAGAAGGGAAAGAAATCTTATTTGAATGCCTGCTCAGTATGAAGGTCACGACTGGCTTCTCGTCGAATATAAAGGGAATAATAAATATGCCAGAGAAAAAGTTTCAGAACCTAAAGTCTCATGACTGCCACGTGATTATGACGCAACTGCTTCCGGTTGCATTGAGGGGGCTTCTACCGGAAAACGTCCGATTAGCCATTGTGAAGCTATGTGCATTCCTCAATGCAATCTCTCAGAAGGTGATCGATCCAGAAATCGTACCAAGGCTAAGGAGTGATGTGGCGCAATGTCTTGTCAGTTTCGAGATGGTGTTCCCACCATCCTTCTTCAATATCATGACGCACGTCCTAGTTCATCTAGTCGACGAGATTGTCATCCTGGGGCCCGTATTTCTACACAATATGTTCCCCTTTGAGAGGTTCATGGGAGTCCTAAAGAAATATGTCCGTAACCGCGCTAGGCCAGAAGGAAGCATCTCCATGGGCCATCAAATAGAGGATGTTATCGGGTTTTGTGTTGACTTCATTCCTGGCCTTAACAAGATAGGTCTCCCTAAATCGCGGTATGAGGGGAGACTAATTGGAAAAGGCACTCTTGGAAGAGACTCAATAATATGCAGGGACGGATATTCTTGGTCTCAAGCACACCACACAGTTCTACAGAACTCTACCTTGGTGACCCCGTATGTCGATGAACACAAGAACAGTCTGCGCTCCAAACACCCGGAGCAGTGCGACGACTGGATTACATGTGAACACATCAGGACTTTCAGCAGTTGGTTGGAAACACGTCTCAGAGGTGACAACATTGTTTGTGATGAGTTGTACTTGTTGTCAAGGGGACCATCTTTGACTGTATTGACTTACAAAGGATACGAGATAAATGGGAATACATTTTACACGATCGCCCAAGATCAAAAGAGCACGAACCAAAACAGCGGTGTCCGCTTTGATGCAGCAACCGAGAGCGGAATGGACACATATTATGGTTACATAGTGGACATATGGGAACTTGACTACGGACCTGATTTTAAGGTCCCTTTGTTTAAGTGCAAATGGGTCAATCTGTTAGGCGGCGGGGTACAGGTAGACCCACAGTACGGAATGACAACTGTGGATCTAAAAAATCTTGGGTACACTGACGAACCGTTCGTCCTAGCCAATGATGTGGCACAAGTTATCTATGTGAAGGACATGTCTACCAAACCGAGAAAAAGAAAAGATAAGGAAGCGAATACATCATACGATGAGCCAAAGCGCCACATAGTTCTTTCAGGAAAAAGGGACATCCTGGGAGTGGACGGCAAGACAGACATGTCTGAAGATTATGAAAAGTTTCATGAAATTCCTCCCTTCAATGTCAAGGCTGACCCAAGCATCCTGATAAACAATGAAGATTATCCATGGTTATTGCGCAATAAGCAAATGACACAAGCGAAGAAAAAGTGAAGACTTTCTCCTGCAACTATTATGATGATATCATGCCAAATTTGTAACAGACGAACATGCTACCATTGTCCGTTTTGTACATGCACATGCTACGTGAGTGAAATTATGATACCATCCCAACTTTCAACTTTTTCAGAGTTCATTTGAAATGCTTTCATGTCTTATGGTTCGAAACTTTGATACTTCGAAAGTGATTGTCCATTTTGTACACGAAGTGCATCAAGTTTTTGTCGTAACCCTCTCTACTTTTTGGAACATGCTATGTGGGTGAAATGATGATACCATGCCAACTTTCAACCTTTTCAAAGTTCATTTTGAAATGCTTTCAAATTTCAGAGTCATTTAGCTCAAATAATGAATTAATAGCAAACAAAATGAACTACAAAACTTTTATGAAAATAAAAACAATCAATTAAAATATTATGTTATGATCAACTAAAATAAAACTATAATATTCTTCAATAGCAAAAAGAATATAATTTTTGTGACCTAAAATCAAACTATAAGTATTTAATTGTAAGTATAAATAAAAAATAAATAGCAAAGAAGAAAAAAAATTCTATTATGATAGTAAAGTTATTCATAAACAAGTGATTCACACTAATTTTTAAAAATTCAAATTTAAGCTATTCAAAATTTAAAACTAATGGCACTAACAGAAAGTTTATAATTTTTGTGACCTAAAAGCAAAAAGAAATCACTAAAAAACTGTAAGTATTTAGTTGTAAGTAGAAATAAAAAAAATAAAAAACCAAAAAAATGTAGAAATAAAAAAGAAAAAACCAAAAAAAATGCCTCCTACTGGGCCTCCACGGCCTGATTACGACTAGAAAACCTACATGGGCCAGGATTCAGGCCCGCAGAAGGCCCAATAGGCCCACAGGTAGTAGCAAGTTTAGGCCCGAAAGCCTGCATTAGTGAGGAGCTCGAATGGGGAGGCACACCAGCGCTAATAAACAAGTGCCGGCGCCCTTCAGCTAGCGATGTGGGACTAAACTTTTGGGCGCGGGGCAGCACAAGGCCATTGGTCCCGGTTGGTGGCACCAACCGGGACTACAGGGGGCATTGGTCCTGGTTCGTGGCACCAACCGTGACCAATGCCCCCCTTTAGTCCCAGGCCGTTCGTCATCGTCGTCACCGCCCCGAGCCCGTCGTCGCCCCGCGCCGTCGCCCCACGCCCGCCGCCGTCGCCCCACCCCGCCATCGCCCCGCCCAGGCCCGCCGTCGCCCCGCCCCGCCCCGTCGCCGCCCCGAGCCCGTACGTCGTCGCCCCGTGCCGTCGCCCCGAGCCCGTCGTCGCCCCGCGCCCGCCGCCGTCGACCCGCCCTGTAGCCGCCCCGAGCCCGCCGCCGTCGCCCCGCCCCGTCGCCGCCCCGATCCCGTCGCCGCCCCGAGCCCATGGCCGCCCCGCCCCGTCGTCGCCCGCGCCGGCGCCGACCCTTTAGGTTGATGATGTTGATGATATGATGATGTTTTTTTTTCTGTTGATGATATGATGATGTTTTTTTTCATATATGCATTTTTTCATATATGTATTAATTTTTTAAGTTGTTAGTAGATATCGATTTTAGGTTAGTGCATTTTATCACTGATTTTAGGTTAGTTGAGCCTCTTTAGTGCATTTTATGTTTGTTGCATTTTAGGTTAGTGCATTTTATGTTAGTGGAGAGGAAAAAGTAAAATAAGGAAAAGGAAAATAAGTAGAGAAAGAAGGAGAAGAAGAAGGAGAAGACGAGGAGAGGGAGAAAAGGAAGAGGAGAAGAAGAAAGGAATAGAGGAGAAGAAGAAAAAATAGAATTCTATTTTTTCTTCTTCTCCTCTATTCCTTTCTTCTTCTCCTCTTTTTTTTCTTCTTTTTTTTTCTTCGATCTTCTCCCCCTCCCGATAGGAATGTTTTATATAGAAAGTTACAATTTTAGAAAAGTTTTATATATGCAAAAATTACAATTTCCTGATATCAAGTAATTGTTTTCTTTGTCCGGCAGGGTTTGGAGAAAATTCACCAAAACAGTTCCGGGACTGCCGAAGGAGCTGGAATTAAGACACCCGAAACTAAGTACTATAGTAGCATGTTCCGCGCATCTCCTAGTGATTCAAGCGCTAGTTTCATCAATACCATTTAGCATTCTTGCTTATCAGTTTGATTGACCTCTATTTCTTGTAAAGTGGTTGTGGCAGGAACAAAGGGAATGATTTTTGTGGATACTACATCTGCGAGTCCATCCGCCACACGACCTGTGAGCGGGGCGGGTACTCTAACGAACAATATGAAGTACGTAAATAACAACATTCACAATTTTATTTTATTACCATCATTTGTGTTGAGTTTCATTCATTCATACATATATATATGTATTGACCCCCTTCTTCAAATTAGATGTTTCGGAACCGGGATGAACTCCTAGCACCAGCTCGCATGCGAGCAATTCAAGAGGAATTGGCGGCATTCTTTCTTGACCACGTGATCCCTGAAGACGGAGAATTCTATGTGGACCCTGAGTCCTTATGTTTATATTTGTAAGAGATAATTATTGTATATATGTAGCCGGTAGTGTCAGATAGATATACGAGAACTTGTTGTTCGACCAATCTCTCGGAGAAGGAGAGGTGGTCGATATCACTTCTCTCTGTATGCATATATGTTCATGACGATCTTCTGTTTCCTTCGTTTGCTTACTAGCTAGCCAGCGTGTCTAGTCCTCTCTATACGTATGTATAGTACGTAGCGTCGACCAAGCACGGACATAAGAGAGGACACTTCTCTCTATTAATTATAGCTAGCTAACACAATATATGAAACACCTAAATTAACCCCCCAAAACCCCCAACCCCCCCCCCCCCTTTCAAAAAAAAAACCCCGGCCACAGAAATGCTGACGCGTGGATGCCTATTGGTCCCGGTTGGTGCCACCAACCGGGACCAAAGGGTCTCCTGACTGGGCTCTGCGCACTGCCCACGTGGAGGCCTTTAGTCCCGGTTCTGGATTGAACCGGGACTAAAGGGGGGAGGTATTAGTACCGACACTTTAGTCCCGGTTCCGGAACCGGGACTAAAGGCCCTTACGAACCGGGACTATAGGCCCTTTTTCTACCAGTGAGAGACAACTCCCTGGGTAACCTTCACAATACCAGTAGTCAGGCTCTGCGTCACAACCGGAATCTCACTCGCAGCTGGGGACTCAAAGAACATCAGCTCGGTACAATATACTCCATACACTGTAAGAGCCGGAGCCTGCTCACGAAGAAGCGGGCAATCCCCCGAGGCATGTGCTGGCTTACCACATGTATCACACAACTCAGCCACACACTCAACAATGAAGTGCCCTTTCTCACCGCAACGGTAACAAAGCATTTTCTCCTTCCTCCGCGCCCACTTGTATGCCCTCTCAGACTCAGACTTGATACCCGCATCACCTGAAGCGCCAGTCATATCAACATCCGTATTAGCCAGAGCCGTGACCGCCTCCATAACCTCACTAGTCAGGGCGGTCGCCTGAGTGGGATTCTCCACCCCGGACGCCTGATGGTTTGTAGTGGCCTGTGGCGGTTTCTGTCTGTGGAAACCACGACCACCACCTCGACCACCACGATGACCACGGAAGCCACCTCTCTGTCGTGAGTCTGGTCCAGAAGCGCCCTCGACAAAACCGCCCGGAGGGCCAAGAAAGGGCCTCTCAGCAGAACCATCACTCTGCCAGGCATAACCTCGGCCACCTCCCGTAGATGACAATCCACGGTATTGACCATCCCCATACACATCATAGCCATCATCCCCCCACTGTCCTCGGGGCGGATCCGACGACTCAGTAGTGACGTTGTCTTGTCTTATCTGCGTAGGACCCGAGCGTTTTTGCATCGGCCTCGCCACGTAGTGAGGCGGCGGTGCTGCTCGAGTCTGAACGCCGGCATGGGTTGCCTGAGCCACCGGCCAAACCCCATCGACGTGGCCAACCGGTCTAGGGCCATTATGCACCGACGGCCTTGGCGGAGCAGCTCCACGCGCCACAGCCGAAGTAGACGGAGGCCTCGGCGGAGGCGCACCACGTCCCACAGCGGCCAACGAGATTGGCGGCCGCACCCCGGGCTGAGCGCCAAGTCCCCGACCTATCGAGGCTACAGCCGCAGCAGCAGGAGCTTCGGTGCCCCGACCCACTGGCACGGGTGGCACCCCCCACGACCAGATCCATGCACAGGCCGGGGCAGTGCGGCCCGGCCACCGGCAGCCGCAGGCGGCGGCGCACTCCCGCCACGGCCAGCCCCCCCGCCAGAAGAGGCCTTAGGGAGCACCGGCTGCCCACCGCGCCCGGCCATTGACCCGAGTGGCGGAATACAACGAGCCCGGCCGTTCCCCGGCAGCAAAGATCGGCGCGACGGCTAGGAGCCAAGAAACCTAGGTCGCGGCGGCTGTTGCTGGAGCGACGTACGTAACTGGCTGCATTCCCCGATGCCCTGTACGTACTCCAGGGCCCGATCTGACTGGGCCTCATACCCAGCCGATCCCAGCCCAGCAACACCCCGCGGCCCAACAAACCGAAAAGCCCCCCTCGCGGCCCAGGAACGAATTCAAACGCTCCTGGCGGAGCGCACCGATCTGGGACGCCGTGACCGGCGGCTGCGCCGCCGCGGTCACCTCCGGCGCCGATCGAGCCCGAGTCCGGCGAGGAATCTTTCTTCTAGTAACCGTGGTCCAAGAATCCGGTCGAATCAAATCAAAAACAGTCAAATTTGGAAGACTTACCTTAGGTATGGGACCTTTCCACGGCCGGATCATGGAAGCCGCCGTCCTCCGATGAACAATCCGGCGCACCACCTCCACGTTGTCGTCCGGATGAAGTCCTTGCCGCGCCGGATCGTCGATCGGCATGACTCCCTGGACGATTGTAGCCACTTCCTCCTCCGAATACCCAGGGTTGAAAGCTTCACAAATTACGTCCGACGTCGTCGGCGAATAACCGTCGGACGGGTCGCCGGAGCAGTCTACATCGTCGTCCTCCTCTTCATCAGATTCGGCGAGAGCCCAGAATGTCCCCCCGACTTGCCTAGCGCCAGGAGCAACGAGCGCCGGCGTCCGGATCGCCGCGATCACTGCGGGAAACGCCCGTGTCGCCCGTGGCATCGCAGCGATCGCCGCGGGCAGTTAGCGAGCGTTGTCGGGGCCGGCCTGCAGTTAGCGATCGCCACAAATGGACACCTAGCGTCCTCTGACAGACTTTTCGGCAAGACGCGACCACGACGACGGCAATGACCGCGTCACGACGACGGTATCGACCGCGTCATCCACGACAACACGACTGCATCAACATGGCGTCACTATAGTGACGACCCTACACGGCCACACGGTTCTTGCAAAACTGATGTGTGCTCGATAGGCTTCCTCCGGTCTTGGCAAAACCGGCGGACTCGTCGCCGACGACACCCTCTGACATCCGCAAGGTGCATCGTCCATGTCTGCAGCTCCGTCATAGCGCTTTTCTTTTGCGCCTCCAGGCTTTATGCGGCTTCATCATCCACGACGACCACACCATCGACCATGACTACCTCGACCATGGCTACATCATCATGATCGGCTACATCGACATTGACATACATGACAACGTCTACAGCTACTCATCGGCAACAACTCCAATCAACAGCGTCCGCCTCATCACTTGCGTCCACGACGCTCTCGCTGTGACAGCGGGAGGGAATAGAGGAGAAGGCAGGAAGGCAGGGACGTAGTCACCGCCCTAACTGCCGACCCGTCAGAGACGCAGTTGATGATGGCGCAGCGGAGAAGACGACAAAAGAGCAAGACTTCAAATTCAGTCGTGATCGTCCGCTTCACTCCCGCTACGACTGAGGGGGGATGTTAGAAGTATAAACGTGATTAGCTTGAGATAAGAAGATAGAGATAGACTTAGTTTAAACACACAATATCTCGCCTTGTACTCCAAGCCTCTTCTACGTTGTACTCTATATATACCCCTACGAGGGTCAGATCAATACAACATATAATTCTAGGGATTTCATCTTTTCACAGTACTAGCCCGGGACAAATCGTTGGGTTCAACCCAACGCTAGCACGCTGGCTCCGTCTCTGCGTGATATTACTAGCCAACGTGATTGGCGGCATAGCGTGGCATGAAGGGTTAGAGGCAGCGACACAAAGATGTGGCGGTAGGGACCGGATGGACTAGGGCCAATCCTGATAGGTGGAGCGACAGGCGAGCATGCAGAGGCTGCCTTCTGGCTGACTGGATCGGTAATTGGTGGGCTTAGGATGTCACTAGGAGCGGTAGGCGAGAATGCAGAGGCTGCCTTCTGGCTGACTGGATCGATGATTGGTGGGCTTAGGATGTCACTAGGAGCGGTAGGCGAGCATGTAGGGGCCACCTTCTAGCATATGGCAGCGCAGTGGACGAGCATGAAAAGGTCATGTGTACTATGATCTCAAGCAGGAGATCAGTTGAGGGGGTCATCGAAATCTTCGATGCCGCCAGACATATGTTCTTTCGCTGGGTTATTTGTGGCGCCATGGGTCATGTGCGTTTGAGTTAGGTACCTTGCTACAAGTAGCTATCTAGCTCTAGGAACCATTGAAGCGTATGTGGTCTCTTTAGCCCATGCATCCCACGTCAGGTTGACTTTATTACTAAGTAGACCTCAAGGACCACTCAACAAAGGTGGTAAATACATTTGTAACATAACCTACCTACTTGGCTAGCTTGCTAGCTACGAGCAAACTTTCATGGTTTATGGGTGACATGGCAGGTCGATCTCAAACAACGGGGAGCAGGAGCAATACTTTTGCCGATGCATCTCCTTTGTCTCCAATTCAACAACATCTCCGTTCCTCTTTCCAGATCCATTAAGCTCAACTAGTACATTAGACCCACTTGCAACAGGAAGGTCTGGGTACAACGACCGCAGCTTCTCCTCTACATCGATCACACCTTCTAGCGCCCAACCACTAGCAGCACCACCTGCTAATACTGTGGGGAGGTGTAGCCACATGGATATCATGAACCCACCTATAGTGATCAATTTCAATATGTTCCCGCCTGACGACATTGCCAAGTGGTGTTGCTTTTCATTGCAGTTGGTAGGTGGGAGCTTCACCAGTCTCGACATCTCGTTCTCACATCATAGGTCAGGATTTATTTGCCGTGGTCTGCTAGCCAGTGGAGAACACCACCGTGGAGGATTGCGGGTTGGCTATAGTCACGGACTGACCACCACAGGGAGTCAAGGTGCCTGTTGTAAGTAATGAGAGGCCCCTAGGTACCAGAGGATGATGTGGTGGTGTGTACTTTGATGCTCTTACACATGTTGCGATGCACGAAACATACAGTTCCCTTCTCAAAATCGTGCCCAATGTATCGGCGATCACAAACTGTAACACCCCGGATATAACTTTCCCAATTTGTACTCCAACTCTTGCCGTTTCCGGCGTTAAGTTATATTTATTTCTCGGATTCGGGTCTTTGTCTCCGTGTGTTGTTTTCGTTTTTCATGCATCTCATATCATGTCATCATGTGCACTGCATTTGCATACGTGTTCGTCTCATGCATTCGAGCATTTTCCCCGTTGTCCGTTTTGCATTCCGGCGCTTCGTTCTCCTCCGGTGGCCATTTCTAGCTTTCTTTTGTGTGTGGGGATTAAACATTTCTGGATTGGACCGAGACTCGCCATGCGGCCTTGGTTTACTACCGGTAGACCACCTGTCAAGTTTTGTATCAATTGGACTTCGTTTGATACTCCAACGGTTAACCGAGGGACCGAAAAGGCCTCGTTTGTGTTGCAGCCCAACACCCCTCCATTTTGGCCCAAAACCCACCAAACTCTGCTCCATGTCCTAGAGCGTTCGATCACGATCGCGTGGCCGAAAACCGCACCTCATTTGGAGTCTCCTAGCTCCACTTATGCCTATATATACACCCCCTCCGAAATTCACGGTTCTTCTCCTCCCTAACCCTATATCCATCTCTCCCGCCACCGCCGGATGAGATCACCCGAGCCGGACATGTCCGGATAGCCCGCCGCCGCCACGTGTCACATCGTGACTCGCCCCGCCGCCCGGTCCACATCGCTGCCGCCGAGGCCCGCCCGAGCCCCCGCGGGGCCCGGCGGCCCCGCTGGCTTGCCCCGCCGCCCGGCTCCTTCCGCCGCCCGGGAGGTCGCCGTCCGCCGCCGCCTCGCCGCCACGCCGTCCGCGCCCGGCCGCCCCTCGCCGTCCGCGCCGGACCCCGCCTCGCCCGAGCCGGCGCCGCCCCCGTCCAAGCCGGCGCCGCCTTGCTCCGGCCGGCGCGCCCCGGCCTCTCCTCGCCGGCACCCCTCCTACTCCGGTCGCCGCCGTCCTCAACGCCGGCCGTCCTTGGTTTCCGCGTCAATGAACAGTGCAGCCGGCCAGATCTAGATCCAAAACCCTTATCTCGGTTGACTTTTCCCTCTCCTCCCAGTATTTTTATGTCTACTTTGACCGCCCGTAACTTTGCATCCGTAGCTCCGATTTGGGCATATGATATATCAAAATGTTCGCCTCGACGAGTAGATCATTTCATTCCATTGCATCATTTTCATTTGAGCCCATCTTGATGCCCAAAATGCTGCTAGAAGGAGGCTTCGTGAGTTAATTGTCAGATCTGCTAGTTCATCTTAGTCTTTTGTCATTTTTGCCATGATTATTGTGTGCATGCTATGCCTGTGAGTCCTTCATATGTTTTGTTAAGCATTTTGTCTTTTTCCAGAGGTGCAACCCATGAATTTTTAGGATGTGCGTGGTGACTTGTGCAAGCTTGCAAAGTGAGGCACCCGGTAATCTGTTTTCAGGGACTTGGTTGTTTTCACTAAGTCTGGGATATTTTAGTTCATGATGCCATATGTTCAGCTTGTATCATAGTGATCCGTGCCTCTTTTGAGGATGAACAGTAAAGGAGTTTTGTTAATCATATTATGCTCTATCCGTCCATGTCTTTTTTTGCAATTATGGAGCAACCTAGCTTGAGTCAATCGAGCTCTACTTTTGCTTCGTGGTGAATCTGGGCAGATCGTCAACTCGTTTGCGATTTTGCCGATGTTATTGTAGTTGATCCGTGCATGCTATGCCATTGTTCTTGCCATGTATAGCTTTTATTTTGTGCCTTCTTAATGGATGTATGCTTTCCTTGCCATGAATTGCACCGTGGTGAGTGCATCGAGCTCGTTTACATGCATTCGTGAGTTATATTTCAGCATGTCTCAGTTTTCACTAAGTCTGAAAACTGATTGTGTTTTAGCTATGTTCGTGTGCCCGTTAGTATATTTTGTGATCCATTTTGGCCCGAGGTCACTTTGGGATTTCGTTAAGCTTGTTGAGTAGCTCCATGCCATGTTCTTACTTGTCCTAATCAGGTCATGTATCATGTTGTTTTGCTGCTCCGAAGAGGGCTTCGTGATCTGAAATTTCAGACTAGTGTTAATTTCACCAAGTCTGGAATCTGTTTTGCATTTGCGTTTTTGCCATGCTTGTTTGAACCTCTTATTGGATGAATTGGCCGTGGCTCAGTGCTAGTCTTTTGTTAAGCATCTTGTGTGCATCTCTGCCATGTATTTTGTTGTCATGTTTGGTGGCTGTAGCATGTTCATTTCGTTACATTTAGATGCCTACTTGCTGTAAATCGCAGACCGATGTCATTCTTGAAACGCTTGCCATTTCCAAACCGTAACTCCGATTCCAATGATCTTTATATCGTTTTCAAGCGAGTTCATCCCCTCTATCCAGTGGCACCCTTGAAATTCAAAGTTGAGGCCAGGTTCATGCATTTCCTGTCATATCTTGCATTTTGCATCCCGCATCGCATCCCGCATAGCATATCATCATTTCATCTTATTGCTTGGTCTTGCACGTGGTTGATTGTATCCTTGTTGCTTGTTTGTCTTGTTGGGTAGAGCCGAGAGACGAGTTCGCTACCGAGGAGCCCGTTGAGTTTGCTTGTGAGGATCCAGTCAACTTTGACAACTGTGCAGGCAAGATGATCATACCCTCGAAATCACTACTATCTTTGCTATGCTAGTTTGCTCGCTCTTGCTATGCCAATGCTACGATGCCTACCTTTTGCTTGTCAGCCTCCTAATTGCCATGTCAAACCTCTAACCCACCTTGTCCTAGCAAACCGTTGATTGGCTATGTTACCGCTTCGCTCAGCCCCTCTTATAGCGTTGCTAGTTGCAGGTGAAGGTTGGAGCCGTTCCTTGTTGGAACATCTATTTACTTGTTGGGATATCATTATATTGCTATGTTATTTCAATGCATCTATATACTTGGTAAAGGGTGGAAGGCTCGGCCTCTCGCCTAGTGTTTTGTTCCACTCTTGCCGCCCTAGTTTCCGTCATATCGGTGTTATGTTCCCGGATTTTGTGTTCCTTACGCGGTTGGGTTATAATGGGAACCCCTTGATATTTCGCCTTGAATAAAGCTTTTCCAGCAATGCCCAACATTGGTCTTACCATTTGCCACCTAGCCTTTTCTTTCCCTTGGGTTCTGCAGACTCAAGGGTCATCTTATTTACACGTCCCGGGCCAGTGCTCCTCTGAGTGTTGGTCCAAACTAGAGCCCCTTGCAGCGCAACCTCGGGTAAACTCGAGGGCTGGTTTTAGTTGTACGGATTGCTTATCTGAGTGTGCCCTGAGAAAGAGATATGTGCAGCTCTTATCGGGATTTGTCGGCACATTCGGGCGGTGTTGCTGGTCTTGTTTTAACCTGTCGAAGTGTCTTGAGTTACCGAGATACCGAGTCTGATCGGAACGTCTTGGGAGGAGGTCTATTCCTTCGTTGACCGTGAGAGCTTGTCATGTGCTAAGTTGGGACCCCCCTGCAGGGATTGAACTTTCGAAAGCCGTGCCCGCGGTTATGGGCAGATGGGAATTTGTTAATGTCCGGTTGTAGATAACTTGAACCTTAAATAATTAAAATGAATCATCTGAGTGTGTTACCGTGATGGCCTCTTCTCGGCGGAGTCCGGGAAGTGGACACGGTGTTGGAGTAATGCTTGCGCAGGTTGTTCCTCTAGATTCTTGCTCGCGCCTTGCCTCCTCTTCTCAGTCTCTTTTGCGTATAAGTTAGCCACCACATATGCTAGTCGCTTGCTGCAGCTCCACATATATTTGCCTTATCCATTCCTATAAGCTTAAATAGTTTTGATCGCGAGGGTGCGAGATTGCTGAGTCCCTGTGGCTCACAGATACTATAATTCCAGATGCAGGTCCAGGTGATTCCGCTCCAGGTGACGAGTACGAGCTCAAGTGGGAGTTCGACGAGGACTCTCAGCGTTATTATGTTTCCTTTCCCGATGATCAGTAGTGGTGCCTAGTTGGGGTTTGATTCAGGGCCTTGTCGCATGTTGGGTTCTTTTCTATTTTGGCGCCGTAGTCGGGCCATGAGTGATTGTTTGATGGATGTTATTCATGTACTCTGATGTGACGTGGCGAGTGTAAGCCAACTATGTATCTCCCCCTTTTTTTATATACTACATGGGATGTTGTAATGATGGCCTAACTTGCGACATTGCTTTCAATGCGGTTATGTCTCTAAGTCGTGCCTCGACACGTGGGAGCTATAGCCGCATCGAGGGCGTTACAAGTTGGTAATCAGAGCCTTCCCCGACCTTAGGAGCCCCATTGCTTGATCGTCTTAGCAGCCGAGTTGTGTCTAGAAAAATGTTTTGAGTCACTTAGGAATTATATATCGGAGAGCTTAGGAATTCTTTTTACTTCCCAGTCTCCTCATCGCTCTGGTAAGGCATCCTGACGTAGAGTTTTGACTCTTCTCTTCTCAAATTTCACTAAAAAAATTTTAGGATCACGTGAGTATCTTGGAATCGTTCTGATGGCTTATGATGAGAACACTGTCTTGGTGCCTCCTGTCAGGGGTTTAGTGGAAGTGTCCCGGGGAGTTGAGCTCTGAGGTGTTGTCATCATAATTTTATCGTTGCAATTCTGGAGTACTTGAGATATGTTCGCCGACATCGAAAATCTCTTTTATGCAGTTCGTTGGTGAGATAACCTCGACGCCACCCAGTACTGGGGCGGGAGTTCGGGAGTATCGCCATAACTTGTATAACGGATGCTTTTCGAAGGTTGAGGTAGATGGTTTCCGAAGTTTTCTTGGTTATGTGTTGAAGGATGGATACAGCTGGATGTAGGATTTGCTAGTTTGGGTGAGATATTATGCTTCCCCTGTATCCCCAACACCTGATTGCATAACCGGAAAGGTTCGGGAGTTTCATAGGTGGGAATTCTAGTAGCTCTAGTTCTTCTTCCACGGATATTGGTTTGAGATTGGGATTTCTTACCGATTATTCGCTCTTGATCCGTACCTTGTTGATTTATTTCTCTACCTTAATTCTACGTGGCTTCTCAATTTATGGATATGTGACCATTTGAAGAGGAATACATTCGTTCATTTTGTTCAGATGTGAAGACTATATGTTGCAATTTTCATTCCGTTGGATTCAGCTTCAATATTTATCTGTCTATGTGCTAACGGTGGTCAACCTCTTCAGGATGGCTCCCGCTAAGAGCACCAGTCAGAACCAGAATCAAGATCCGCCACCACCTCCACCTCCTCCAGAGGCATGGCAAGCTGTGATGGCCGCAACCAATGCAAACACTCAGCTGATCATGCAAATTCTTCAAGAGCGCAATCAAGGTAGTCAAGGGAATCAAGGAAGCAATCAGAGTCACTTTGCTACACTCAACCAGTTCCTTGCTAACGGGCCAAAGACTTTCAGCAATTGTGTCGAGGCAACCGATGTTGACGATTGGCTTGTGGATCTGTGTAAGCATTTCGAGTGCAGCAACGTCAGGCCTGAGGACTTTGTCAAGTTCGCTTCCTTCTAACTCAAAGATCAAGCTGCAGAATGGTTCCAGCAGTACATGGATTCCAGAGGTGGACGTGTTATCACTTGGGATGATTTCCGTCGAGATTTCCAAGCTCATCACATTCCGCAGAGCGTGGTTGAAAGCAAGCGTGAGGAATTCCGCAATCTGAAGCAAGGCTCTTTGTCTGTCTATGACTACAACAAATTGTTCCAGAAGCTTGCCCGCTTTGCCAAGCAGGACGTGCCTGATGAGAAGAGCATGATATATCAGTTCAGGGGTGGTCTCAGAGAAGATATTCAGCTCGCTCTTGTTCTCTTTGAGCCTTTGAGATACGATGAGTTCTACAACATGGCACTGAAGCAAGAGGCTGCTCAGTTGAGGTGTGATGCTTCCAGGAAGTGAGTCAGAGATGTTACTCCTTCTTCCTCTACTCAAGTGGCCAAGCAGCGGAAGTTTTGGCTTCCTCCTCCTCCGTTCCGTCAGCCATACCAGCAGAAGAGCAAAGGTGGCAGTGGTTCTTCCCACCCACCCAACCCAGGCTTTCAGAACAAGGCTTCGTCTCAAGCTCCAAGATCGAGTGCTCCGTATCACCGTCCGCTTTCAGAGGTCACGTGCAACAAGTGCCAACAGAAGGGTCACTATGCCAACAAGTGTTTCAACCAGAGGCGTCTTCCTCCTCCTCCTCCTGTGAGATCGGCAAGTACAGCTGTGGTCAAGCATAACCCCAAGCACGCCAAGGTCAATTTGCTAAATGCAGCTCAGGCAGAGGACTCGTCAGATGTGATCATGGGTAACCTTCCTGTTAATGATATTCCTGCAAGAGTTCTTTTTGACACTGGTGCATCGCATTGTTTCATGTCGAGACCTTTTGCATCTAAGCATGATTTTGTTACTCAAGTGTTGCCGAAGCCGTTGGCTATCGTCTCTCCGGCCCGTCAAATGACATCTCGAGTATGCATTCCGGATGTTACTATCACTCTGGGTGACTATAAGTTCTTGTCCTCTCCAAATGTTCTTGGTGACTCGGATATTGATCTTATTCTCGGGATGGATTGGCTTTCTAAGCACAAGGCTCAGCTTGATTGTGCAGCCAGGCAGATTCAATTGACTCATTCATCTGAGGATGTAATTGTCTTTGCCGCTCGGGATAATACCATCCGTCTGTTTTCTCTCAATGAGAAGGGTGAACTGGATGCTATCTCTCAAATTCCAGTCGTTTGCGAATATCAAGATGTCTTTCCAGAAGAGCTCCCAGGAATGCCTCCGCACCGGCCAGTTGAATTCGTTATTGAGCTTGAGCCTGGCACGGAACCTGTGTGCAAACGTCCCTACAAGCTCGGACCTGAAGAGTTGAAGGAGCTGAAGCAGCAACTCGATGAGCAAGAAAGAATGGGTCTCATTCGGCCTAGTACTTCTCCGTGGGGTTGTGGTGTTCTTTATGTGAAGAAGAAGGATGGAACGGACCGACTTTGTGTTGATTACCGTCCGGTGAACAAGAAGACCATCAAGAACAAATACCCACTTCCCAACATCAATGAGCTGTTCGAACAACTCAAAGGTGCCCAAGTATTCTCCAAGCTTGATCTTCGTATGGGTTATCACCAGATTCGCATTCGTGAAGAAGATATTCCCAAGACAGCATTCAGAACAAGCTTGGGTTCATATGAATACACTGTCATGTCTTTTGGCCTCGCCAACGCTCCTCCGACGTTCTCTCGCATGATGAACTTCATCTTCAACGCCTACACCAATGACTTCGTTTTGGTCTATCTCGATGACATTCTGGTTTTCTCGAAGAACAAGGAAGATCATGCCAAGCACTTGCGTTTGGTTCTTGACAAGCTCAGGGAACATCAGCTCTATGCCAAGTTCTCCAAGTGTGAATTTTGGCTCGATGAGGTTCTTTATCTTGGTCATATCATCTCTGCCAAGGGCATTTCCGTGAATCCCGAGAAGGTATCCGCAATTGTGAATTGGGAACCTCCCCAGAATGTGAAGCAACTCCGCAGTTTTCTCAGTCTCGCAAGCTATTGCCGAAGATTCGTTGAAAACTTTTCCAAGATCGCGAAGCCTCTCTCAAATCTTCTTCAGAAGCACGTCAAGTATTATTGGTCTCCGGAGTGTGATATTGCTTTCAACACTGTGAAAGAGAAGTTGATCAGTGCTCCAGTTCTGACTTTGCCTGATGAATCCAAGCCGTACGAGGTCTTTTGTGATGCCTCTCTCCAAGGTCTTGGCGCAGTTTTGATGCAAGAGAAGAAAGTTGTTGCTTATACATCTCGCCAGTTGAAGCCTAATGAGAAGAACTACCCCACTCATGATCTCGAGTTGGCGGCAGTTGTGCATGCTCTTTTGACTTGGAGACATCTTCTATTGGGAAGAAAAGTGGACATTTTTACTGATCACAAGAGTCTCAAGTACATCTTCACTCAGCCTAATCTCAACCTCAGGCAAACTCGATGGGTCGAAATGATTCAAGAGTATAATCCGAGTATCGAGTATACTCCAGGCAAGGCCAATGTGATTGCTGACGCTTTGAGCAGAAAGGCCTACTGCAACAGTCTGATTCTCAAGCCTTATCAACCCGAGCTTTGTGAAGCTTTCCGCAAACTTAATCTGCAAGTTGTTCCTCAAGGTTTCCTCGCCAACCTTCAAGTCTCTCCTACCTTAGAAGACCAGATTCGCCAAGCCCAGCTTCTTAATGCTATGGTGAAAAAGGTGAAGATTGGGATTGCCAAGAGTCAGTCCAAGTACAAGTGCTACCGCCTTGATGACAAGGACACTCTCTTCTTCGAGGATCGTATTGTTGTGCCCAAAGGAGAACTTCGTAAAGTGATCATGAACGAGGCTCACAATTCTCTCCTCTCCATCCACCCTGGGAGCACGAAGATGTATCAGGACCTCAAGCAAGCTTATTGGCTGACTCAAATGAAGCGCGAGATCGCTCAATTCGTGAATGAATGTGATGTCTGCAGAAGAGTGAAGGCAGAACACCAAAGGCCAGCTGGTCTCCTCCAACCTCTTGCCATTCCAGAATGGAAGTTTGACCACATTGAAATGGTCTTCGTGACTGGGTTTCCAAAGTCCAAGCGTGGCAATGATGCTATATTTGTTGTCATCGACAAGCTCACCAAAGTGGCTCATTTTCTGCCTATCAAAGAGTCGAGCACTGCAGCTCAATTGGCGGAACTCTATACCTCTCGTATTGTCTCTCTGCATGGTATTCCTCAAGTGATATCTTCAGACCGTGGCAGCATCTTTACCTCGAAGTTTTGGGATTCTTTCCAGAAGGCCATGGGCACTAACATCCGCTTCAGCACTGCTTTCCATCCTCAAACAAGCGATCAAGTCGAGCGTGTCAACCAGATTCTTGAAGATATGCTCAGGGCTTGTGTGATCTCCTTCGGCATGAAATGGGAGGATTGTCTTCCTTATGCTGAATTCTCCTATAACAACAGTTTTCAAGCAAGTTCGGGCAAGGCCCCTTTTGAAATTCTGTATGGCAGGAAGTGCCGTACCCCTCTCAACTGGTCTGAAACCGGTGAACGTCAGCTTTTGGGTAATGACTTAATCACAGAAGCAGAAGAAATGTGCAAAGTCATTCGCGATAACCTCAAAGCAGCCCAATCCCGCCAGAAGAGCTACTATGATAGTAAGCACCGTGATTTGGCTTTCGAGATCGGAGATCATGTTTACCTCCGTGTCTCTCCTATGAAAGGTACTCGTCGCTTCGGTATCAAAGGGAAGCTTGCCCCTAGATACGTGGGACCTTTCAAGATTGTCAACAAGAGAGGCGAACTCGCCTATCAACTCGAGCTTCCTTCAAACTTTGCAAATGTTCATGATGTGTTCCACGTCTCTCAGCTTCGAAAGTGCTTCAAGACTCCTGACCGCACCGTCAACTTCGAGGACATTGAGCTCCAAGAAGATCTCTCCTATCGTGAGCACCTAGTTGCTATTCTTGAAGAGACTGAACGCAAGACTCGCAACAAGTCAATCAAATTTCTCAAAGTCAAGTGGTCTCACCATTCTGACCGTGAAGCTACCTGGGAACGCGAGGATCACCTCCGTTCTGAGTTCCCGGAGTTCTTTCAGTCCTAGATCTCGGGATGAGATCTTTTCGTAGTGGTGGAGTGTTGTAACACCCCGGATGTAACTTTCCCAATTTGTACTCCAACTCTTGCCGTTTCCGGCGTTAAGTTATATTTATTTCTCGGGTTCGGGTCTTTGTCTCCGTGTGTTGTTTTCGTTTTTCATGCATCTCATATCATGTCATCATGTGCATTGCATTTGCATACGTGTTCGTCTCATGCATTCGAGCATTTTCCCCATTGTCCGTTTTGCATTCCGGCGCTTCGTTCTCCTCCGGTGGCCATTTCTAGCTTTCTTTTGTGTGTGGGGATTAAACATTTCTGGATTGGACCGAGACTTGCCATGCGGCCTTGGTTTACTACCGGTAGACCGCCTGTCAAGTTTCGTATCAATTGGACTTCGTTTGATACTCCAACGGTTAACCGAGGGACCGAAAAGGCCTCGTGTGTGTTGCAGCCCAACACCCCTCCATTTTGGCCCAAAACCCACCAAACTCTGCTCCATGTCCTAGAGCGTTCGATCACGATCGGGTGGACGAAAACCGCACCTCATTTGGAGTCTCCTAGCTCCACTTATGCCTATATATACACCCCCTCCGAAATTCACGGTTCTTCTCCTCCCTAACCCTAGATCCATCTCTCCCGCCGCCGCCGGACGAAATCACCCGAGACGGACATGTCCGGATAGCCCGCCGCCGCCGCGTGTCACGTCGTGACTCGCCCCGCCGCCCAGTCCACATCGCCGCCGCCGAGGCCCGCCCGAGCCCGCGCGGGGCCCCCGCGGCCCAGCTGACTTGCCCCGCCGCCCGGGAGCTCGCCGTCCGCCGCCGCCTACCGCTGCCGGCGCCGCCTCGCCGCCACGCCGTCCGCGCCCGGCCGCCCCTCGCCGTCCGCGCCGGACCCCGCCTCGCCCGAGCCGGCGCCGCCCCCGTCCAAGTCGGCGCCGCCTTGCTCCGGCCGGCGCGCCCCGGCCTCTCCTCGCCGGCACCCCTCCTACTCCGGTCGCCGCCGTCCTCAACGCCGGCCGTCCTCGGTTTCCGCGTCGATGAACAGTGCAGCCGGCCAGATCTAGATCCAAAACCATAATCTCGGTTGACTTTTCTCTCCCAGTATTTTTATGCCTACTTTGACCGCCCGTAACTTTGCATCCGTAGCTCCGATTTGGGCATACGATATATCGAAATGTTCGCCTCGACGAGTACATCATTTCATTCCATTGCATCGTTTTAATTTGAGCCCATCTTGATGCCCAAAATACTGCTAGAAGGAGGCTTCGTGAGTTAATTGTCAGATCTGCTAGTTCATCTTAGTCTTTTGTCATTTTTGCCATGATTATTGTGTGCATGCTATGCCTGTGAGTCCTTCATATGTTTTGTTAAGCATTTTGTCTTCTTTCCAAAGGTGCAACCCATGAATTTTTAGAATTTGTGTGGTGACTTGTGCAAGCTTGCAAAGTGAGGCACCCGGTAATCTGTTTTCAGGGACTTAGTTGTTTTCACTAAGTCTGGGATATTTTAGTTCATGATGCCATATGTTCAGCTTGTATCCTAGTGATCCGTGCCTCTTTTGAGGATGATCAGTAAAGGAGTTTTGTTAATCATGTTATGATATATCCATCCATGTCTTTGTTTGCAATTATGGAGCAACCTAGCTTGAGTCAATCGAGCTCTACTTTTGCTTCGTGGTGAATCTGGGCAGATCGTCAACTCGTTTGCCATTTTGCCGATGTTATTGTAGTTGATCCGTGCATGCTATGCCATTGTTCTTGCCATGTGTAGCTTGTATTTTGTGCCTTCTTAATGTATGTATGCTTGCCTTGCCATGAATTGCACCGTGGTGAGTGCATCGAGCTCGTTTACATGCATTCGTGAGTTATATTTCAGCATGTCTCAGTTTTCACTAAGTCTGAAAACTGATTGTGTTTTAGCTATGTTCGTGTGCCCGTTAGTATATTTTGTGATCCATTTTGGCCCGAGGTCACTTTGGGCTTTTGTTAAGCTTGTTGAGTAGCTCCATGCCATGTTCTTACTTGTCCTAATCAGGTCATGTATCATGTTGTTTTGCTGCTCCGAAGAGGGCTTCGTGATCTGAAATTTCAGACTAGTGTTAATTTCACTAAGTCTGGAATCTGTTTTGCATTTGCGTTTTTGCCATGCTTGTTTGAACCTCTTAATGGATGAATTGGCCGTGGCTCAGTGCTAGTATTTTGTTAAGCATCTTGTGTGCATCCCTGCCATGTATTTTGTTGTCATGTTTGGTGGCTGTAGCATGTTCATTTCGTTGCATTTAGATGCCTACTTGCTGTAAATCGCAGACCGGTGTCATTCTTGAAACGCTTGCCATTTCCAAACCGTAACTCCGATTCCAATGATCTTTATATCGTTTTCAAGCGATTTCATCCCCTCTATCCAGTGGCACCCTTGGAATTCAAAGTTGAGGCCAGGTTCATGCATTTCCTGTCATATCTTGCATTTTGCATCCCGCATCGCATCCCGCATAGCATATCATCATTTCATCTTATTGCTTGGTCTTGCACGTGGTTGATTGTATCCTTGTTGCTTGTTTGTCTTGTTGGGTAGAGCCGGGAGACGAGTTCGCTACCGAGGAGCCCGTTGTGTTTGCTTGTGAGGATCCAGTCAACTTTGACAACTGTGCAGGCAAGATGATCATACCCTCGAAATCACTACTATCTTTGCTATGCTAGTTTGCTCGCTCTTGCTATGCCAATACTATGATGCCTACCTTTTGCTTGTCAGCCTCCTAATTGCCATGTCAAACCTCTAACCCATCTTGTCCTAGCAAACCGTTGATTGGCTATGTTACCGCTTCGCTCAGCCCCTCTTATAGCGTTGCTAGTTGCAGGTGAAGGTTGGAGCCGTTCCTTGTTGGAACATCTATTTACTTGTTGGGATATCATTATATTGCTATGTTATCTCAATGCATCTATATACTTGGTAAAGGGTGGAAGGCTCGGCCTCTCGCCTAGTGTTTTGTTCCACTCTTGCCGCCCTAGTTTCCGTCATATCGGTGTTATGTTCCCGGATTTTGCGTTCCTTACGCGGTTGGTTTATAATGGGAACCCCTTGATATTTCGCCTTGAATAAAGCTTTTCCAGCAATGCCCAACATTGGTCTTACCATTTGCCACCTAGCCTTTTCTTTCCCTTGGGTTCTGCAGACTCAAGGGTCATCTTATTTACCCCTCCCGGGCCAGTGCTCCTCTAAGTGTTGGCCCAAACTAGAGCCCCTTGCAGCGCCACCTCGGGGAAACTCGAGGGCTGGTTTTAGTTGTACGGATTTCTTATCTGAGTGTGCCCTGAGAAAGAGATATGTGCAGCTCCTATCGGGATTTGTCGGCACATTCGGGCGGTGTTGCTGGTCTTGTTTTAACCTGTCGAAGTGTCTTGAGTTACCGAGATACCGAGTCTGATCGGAACGTCTTGGGAGGAGGTCTATTCCTTCGTTGACCGTGAGAGCTTGTCATGGGCTAAGTTGGGACCCCCTGCAGGGATTGAACTTTCGAAAGCCGTGCCCGCGGTTATGGGCAGATGGGAATTTGTTAATGTCCGGTTGTAGATAAC
Source organism: Triticum urartu (assembly GCF_056163025.1). NCBI lineage: Eukaryota > Viridiplantae > Streptophyta > Magnoliopsida > Poales > Poaceae > Triticum > Triticum urartu. Next base: position 750,569,361 of record NC_141879.1, on the reverse strand, counting down.
TTGAACCTTAAGTAATTAAAATGAATCAACTGAGTGTGTTACCGTGATGGCCTCTTCTCGGCGGAGTCCGGGAAGTGGACACGGTGTTGGAGTAATGCTTGCGCAGGTTGTTCCTCTAGATTCTCGCTCGCGCCTTGCCTCCTCTTCTCGCTCTCTTTTGCGTATAAGTTAGCCACCACATATGCTAGTCGCTTGCTGCAGCTCCACATATATTTGCCTTATCCATTCCTATAAGCTTAAATAGTTTTGATCGCGAGGGTGCGAGATTGCTGAGTCCCTGTGGCTCACAGATACTATAATTCCAGATGCAGGTCCAGGTGATTCCGCTTCAGGTGACGACTATGAGCTCAAGTGGGAGTTCGACGAGGACTCTCAGCGTTATTATGTTTCCTTTCCCGATGATCAGTAGTGGTGCCTAGTTGGGGTTTGATTCAGGGCCTTGTCGCATGTGGGGTTCTTTTCTATTTTGGCGCCGTAGTCGGGCCATGAGTGATTGTTTGATGGATGTTATTCATGTACTCTGATGTGACGTGGCGAGTGTAAGCCAACTATGTATCTCCCCCCTTTTTATATATATACTACATGGGATGTTGTAATGATTGCCTAACTTGCGACATTGCTTTCAATGCGGTTATGTCTCTAAGTCGTGCCTCGACACGTGGGAGCTATAGCCGCATCGAGGGCGTTACACAAACTTTTCGTTTGCTAGCACATTCTATGTGTATAATGTGTTACCATGGATCAACATCCAGCCCTCCCAATACCACAAGATTTGTCCGGGTCCATCATCAGAATGAAAATGTAAGATTTTCCGCATGATTTTACACTCTTTCCACACTCCATGCAACATCTAAACACACCCATAAGCGAGAGTGGAGTTTTGGCTCCGATGTGTAGATACACCTATTATGAAATATGTATAACAAACACATTTCAGAATGTTAAAAGAATTCAAGAAAAAATCTCGCATGTACATCCAGACATCTAATGTTCGCACACAAAATTTCGATGAAAAAAGACATTTTTTGTGGCATGTATAAAAAATTTAAAGAATGCCTCATGAATAGCTGTAATCAAGTATCGAAAATTGTCTTTATTACACAAGCCGTTAAAAATGTAGTTTTTCATCGAAATTATTTATTTTGAACATCAGTACAGATGCAAGCGCCCATACATACGCGCATACACTCATCCCTTTGAACACACACACGCACAATCTACCCCTGCGAGCACCTTCGAGAGACTGAGCCGGCATGTCATCTTGAAATTTACGAAATCGCCGTAGGCGCCTCGTCGTCGATGGGAACGTATCCTCCCGCTGAAAGCGCATTGCTGGAAATCATGAAATAAATCCAGGAATAATGCGAGCACCAGTACTTGAACCCTGATGGGCTGGGGATACCACTGTCCCTCTAACCATCCAACCACAGGTTGGTTCGCCTTTTTCATGGAAACTTGGTGCACGCTGATATAATGGCTGCATTTACACACGGGATTATTTCTTGAATTTTTTAACTTTTTAAAATGTTCATTTGACAATGGGTGGATATACACCTATAAGCCAAAGTGAATATCAATAGGTCACTACTCCCATACTCCCTCCGTCCGTGAATAAGTGTACATCTAGCTTTTCCCTTAAGTAAAAAATTTAAAATTTGACCAATTTTATAGAAAAGAGTAGTAGCATATATGAGATCAAATTGGTACATTATGAAACTACATTTCAAAATGAATCAGGTGATAAATTTAGTGCCATAAATACTGCTACTTTTTCCTATAAAGTTGGTCAAAATTTTAAAACATTGACTTAGGATAAAACCTAGATGTACACTTATTCCTGTCGGAGGGAGTATATAGTATAGAGCTACATGTCTACATTAAATGTCTATTCTGTCAATAGGTGTCTGCTAGCCTTTTTTTCTGTTACCAACCACTGCTGACGAGGAGCTAGTTACTTGATTTATCAAGAACGACACGATGCATGGTTAGGCTTTCGTCCAGTTGGCTTGGAATTCATAAAAACATGAACGGCTGTTGATCTATTAAGAGCGATGCTTTATGCACGATCAGGCTTTCATCCAATTGAGTCGCAATTTCTTCAAAGCATGAACCGTTATTGATTTATTGAGAAGGGCCCTCTATGCACGATTAGGCTTTCATCCAGTTGACTTGCAATTTCACAAAGACATCAATGAATAGTGGACTGATTCAAGGATGCTCTATAGCGGCGAACAAAATGTCAGCCTGGCATAACCAATAATGGGGTATACATTTATACATTATATTTTAACTCAAAAAGAACTGTTGCGCTACTTGACAAAGGACCTCAGCTTCACTATATTTGTCACCCTGGAGAGCTTTAAGTACCCATGCGGATGCAGCTCCAATGTCATCCAAAGCAAACACATAAACACGTAGAGTACACGAGCCAGACAACCGAGAGATAGCCCAACACCAGCCGTTATTAGCCACTTGTCCGATCCAGGGCATGACCTTGTGAAGCAGCACTACACCGGGCCGTGTTGGACCTGCTGCGCCCTTCCTGTAAGTTCCTCTTGCATGCATAGAGTGGGGATGCTGCCGCGTCCAAATTTGGACTAAATTATATTTCTTCATAGTTTTCAGCATATATCTTGCGATCTGGGAGCATGTTTATAATGTTTCTAACTTTTTCCATTAACTGTACAGATACCGTACAGAGAGAGTACTTCATCTAGATCTGATTCTCTGGACGCATCTGCTCGGCAGGCCCAAATGAATAAAGTGCTTCAACGTTTCGTCACAAAATAGCTTGCGCATACCAAATTGAGCGTGTTTTTGTTCACAACTTCACATTCGTGTTTGTTTCCAATCTCAATTCATATCGTTTTAATACAGTATAAAGTGTGCATCTTCCTTTTTTTTTGAGGAACACATAATTCTTTCATTTGTGCATGATGTGAAATCAAAATGATGGCAAGTATTTATATGAACCAAATTTATTAGTCTTGGCTGGCGGATTTGGGCCTCCCTGCCCATATCTAGCCCGCGGCCATGGGCGGCCTCGGTGGCCTTCTTTGCTGCGAGGTCGGCGTTGGTTGCAGTGATTCCGACAGTGCACGTGCCTTCTTTGGTGTCGGGTGCCGTCCGACAGCCGTTTCAACCAACATTGTCATGTCTCCAGCTCTAGAAGTAGCGGCTTTGGGATTGTTCGATTATAGGCCAGAGCGAAATCCCTGCTCAACATGATTGTGCTCGTAGTGGCGACACCTACGGGTGACGTCCCCTTGTTGGAGGCAGTATCATGGCCTGTCTTTCGTACCCTATTTGGGCACAGGTAGTCACCCCTAGGTCTAGTTCACCGGATCGGACAGCTGCAACGTCACGCCGTCATTCCTGTTCATGAAGGCATTGTCTTGGTTGCTCAAGGTCTCCCTGGTGTTGGATTTGGAGTTGGACGGCGTGCTTGGCTTGTGCTATTTCTCATGGCGTGGGCATCTGGGGTGCAATGTTTATATAAGCTATTACCTATCAGGCCTACGAAAGCGCTACAAACACATCGCATTTCTATTCAATTCATCCTCGCTTTAACGTCACTATTTTGACTGCGTCGCTGGCCGGGAACAAGAAGCTAACAAGTACAAGATTTCTCTCCGAAACCGGACTACGGCGTTATTCTGGGATGGACCAAGCTACGGCACCGGACTTGTTCATCCAAGAGATCTCGCTTGGGATGTATGGATAGTGGAGTATTCATATCTCTGGTGTATCATATGAATTTCATAGATTTGACGACTGTTTCATGTCGCAAAGGTGCAACGTATTGGACAACCATCAAAATTGTCTGTCACTGTAGTGTTTATTGTCAATGACTTTATTCTGTAGTAGACATTCTATTGGTGTATTCATGTGATATGATAAAACAAAACCAAATATCGAGTGACCAAGCACACTAGCCAGGGTGGTAAATGAAGTTGTAATCTTGTCCGACAAAAGGACTTGAAAGCAGCTGGTTAAGTCTTTCATTTCTGGGAACAAACCACCATCACCGTGGCAATACCATTACACCAAAATCAGTTTTGATAGGACAGAGAAATAGATTACGGAGAGAGATTTCCCATGTTTGATTGCAACTAATTCAGCAAAACCACCATCACCGTGGCAATACCATTACACCAAAACCATCTTCAAGGGTTACAAGCATCGTTTCTAATGGCTCAGAGAGTTTGACTGTTTGGTTTCATAATTAAGGGGTTAAGTGGAGTTTTTCTTAATTGATTTTGAAGAGTAAGATGTCTTGTCTTAGCTAGACTACGATAGGAGCTAGTAGTAGGTGCTACCTTGCCCGAGCACCTTCGCATAAATTTTAACCAGATGCAGGAAGGAGTAAATTTGGGGGTGATGCCTGACTCAAATTTGTCTGACCAAAACAGTGTCTAGACTCTAGACTCTGGACTGTGTCTTGTTGGCAAGAGGCCAAAACAGTGACATTGACTTGCGTCGCGATATTGCACATCTTCCAGCTGCAGAACTTAGTTGATGTTGCTCGTGAACAACACACTGTCCATATGCATTCGGTCCATAGTTGAAATTCCTGCTACAGAGAAGGAAGACGGAACTAATAGCCCTGAAAAGAACTGCTAGGATGAGCATGTGCGGCGATGGAGGATAGGGTTAGATCCAACCCTGGTACTGTTTGTGGGTAGACCACAAGGACGGACCAAGCGAGAGGGTATCCATCCGTTGCGGCATTCCATTGAGCAGCTACTGTGCGTGTATACTCCATCGATCAGGCAGCATAGCCATTTATTTGAACTCTCAGAACAGGCAGACCATTAATTAACTGTGAAACAGGGCGTACCTAGTCCTAGCTGTGCGAAGACTTGGGGATGAATGGAGTCCCATCCTACTAATTAATTAACGGAGCCTGCAGGTCTGAACATGATACAGACATTGACACATTGTTAAATGGCATAAACTTGGGTTGTACTTTGCTTGTTGTGAGAAGACTTGTTACAGATTGAGGTCGTAATTAAGAAGCTCATGGATCGATGTGTCCTTCATTCACGTTAACAGAACATGGAGCTCGCCACCAGCACATGGGGCAGTTGGTTTGCAGCACTGATCGAGATTAGCATACAAATTTTGCACATGGAGTAGTAAACAATACAGGCCGTAGCCGCGCCCCCTGGAGGCAGGCGTGGTCGCCAACTGGTTGTAGTAATAGTGGCTGCCGGCCGTGGTGGAGGCGGAACTTTCTCATGGTCATCGGAGAGGGTTTAAATAGCAGCGGTGGGCTGCAGCAGAAATGCGCTACACGGTGGTGAGAAGGATTTGCACGAAGGACTCCAAAAAAGTGTGTGGATAGGCTTCGCGTGGAGATAACGCTCCATGAGGCGATAGGATGGCGAGCCCCAGGAGACACGCGTCAAGTTCTGGAGGCGACGGATGGAACCACAAATCAACCGGTTGATTTCAATAGTTTTCCATAATAGAATGGATTGGTATTGCATATGAACCTAGGTGCAATGGCCATTGATGGTTTCAGTTGGCAGCGGCTCAAGCCATCAGGGCGGCATGTAGGAGTTCATTGTCCCGATGCCTGGTGGGTACTCCATTGTCGTACCTTGTCCAATGGAGAAATTAATTGTTAACACCTGGGGAGCTTGGACTGTGTCGTCATCATCAACAACATAATCAGTATTGTGAAGTAGATCGGGACTAGCAGCGGTAACGAACGCCTGTTTCCTCATAGAAACAACTCGTTTTCTCACATATCATTGCCTGTTAGCATTGACGATTTGTCTATCTACATTGAGGAGGTAGAGGAGCCTAGACGGTGATATTCTGCGTGTGCTTCAGAAAAATGCACATCCATACATTATATTCAACTTGAAACAGGTGAAGACGGCTGGCGTCCCATGATGCCAACAGAGGGTCCACATCCAAGATGATGCCTGCTGCCGGGTGCTCATGCTCGATACGCAACTCATCTAGCTTTTCTTGCGGTCCATCCGGTATAGTTAGTAGATGCTTCTCGAAAACCGTGTCCACAATGAGACTGGATGGTGTAGCGGCAATACAATCAACACTTTTATCATGGTCCCAGTAAATTGACTTGAGAAAGATTCCAAAGCCATAGTTTTAGCCTGAACAATGCTCTTTTATCACCCTGTCTAGCCCATATTACTCGATCATTTGCAACAAAAACACACACCAGTTGACGGGTTTGACACATGTTGTTCACATTTTACTTCCATTTCAATTTGTTTTAATTAATCATTTCAATTATATTATTACTAGTCGACAACCCGTGCATCCGCACGGTCTAGCCTATGAGATTTTTCTTATACTAAATTAGTATACAATGTATTTTTCATAAATTTTAAATCTCCATCTAAGTCAAGCTCCTGATTTATTTTGTCGAAGTGCCCGAAAAAATTAATTTGATTTGATAAAATCGCATCTTATCACATTATTCATCCAAATACCACAACTGGAAAATTTATTACATTTATCTATCTAGTTATCACATTATTCATGCAAATACCACAACAGCTTGTCAAAGAGTTTTAGATAAAGTATCGTAGACATTTGCGATGGCTCTCAACATGCTACTGTTTATTTAAATTTTAGAGGAAACAAAATTAAGTATAATACATGGCCACTCCTTAGAAGTAATTGCTTGAAATTAATTGTGTAAGCCCATCAATAGTTCTGTAAGTTCTGTTCAGTTTAAAAAATATGTAAATTTAATAACTTGGTCATAATATCTTATATTTACTATTTGGAGGCACCATACGAGACTCCACAGTAATCCTAAACAACTCAACAAATTGTCCGTTCGATCTCTAGATTAATTGTCTACAGCCATCGGATGTGGTAGCTTAGGAGTCCTAGGTTATTGTCCCACGTGCATCACTTTTAGGAAGAAAAAAAATCTCCCTAATCCTGCCGGCCTATGCACAAGCCCATCCACATCTGGCTCGGTGTTGGTCCTTCGTCCTCGATTGGACGCCCTGCTCCCGTCTAACTTCCCTATTGATCCACTCTTCTCGGCATCCTACTTTGCATCTCTTGCCATGTACGGCCGGCCGGCGCTGATTACGTAGGGAAGCAACATCGCCAGTTTGAGATGAGACATATTAGTCACGGAAGAAGAGCTATGGTTGCCTTGCCATACCAGCTCGAGGAGAAAGTTCTGGCTGGAAGAACGGGACATCAGGGGACAAGAACTTGCAGAATATGAAGCTAGATATGGTAGCCTGCGGCGGCCACAATAACTACAAGGAGATGGATCAGAATATCACGTAGCCTGCCAAAACTATGCCATGCTCCATCCACACTTGAAGGGATCTAAAAAGGATACGACCCAGTGAAGCTGAAAGTGCAATCCATCATCTGTTCTTATTCCTGTAGATGAAACTATCCCACGATGGTTGAGGAAGCAAAGTAGGAGATGTTATGTACTACAGACTGCAGTTTCAATTAGATTTGGTGGCCGCTGGCATCCGTGAGGCTGCCGGTGAAGGACCTACGATGGGTTGTTGGCAAATCTGCTGACATCCTTGATATTCGTTGACATTCGCTCCAAGGCCCACTCAGCAGGCAAGTAACTCCACGTCGTTAAATTCTAATTATCTCTAATACTCAATCCTAAAGGTTGATGTTACATGCAAACTTCATAAAGCTAGATCTTTTGTGAGTGCTTAGCGTACTGAAATATTTGGATGAACTAATTTGAGTTCTTCCAATAAGTTCTTTTACTTGAAATCTTCAGTATAGAACGGCACAACAAAAACAGTACAAAACAGTATGTAGTTCTATTTTTGATATGCCTGAAACATGTACAGTTGACATCATGGTTCGAGTCGACCAATGTCAGTTGTACAAGTTTAGTCGTAGTGGTTGCTGCAGATGTTGCCAACCCTGTTTGTTTATTTATCTGCTCAAATCTTGAAGAACAAAGATAAGTCAGCACCAGTGCAATTTAAGGAAGAAGGATTACAAAATAGTTTGTTGTGGATATTCAACAAGGTTTCATTATTGATCTTTTGTATGTATGTGTATTGATCGCTCCTTGCATGAAAAGGTGCCGGGGACAATGATGCATCAATCGAGGTTACAGCAGTGCAACAATGCCAAAAGATCATGCATAAAGGTGTACGTTGGAATGTGCATTTGAAGTCAAAAAGTTCTAGCTTAGATGATACTAATTCCGTCTTTGGTGAGATCATATATTTTTTATGATCTGGCTTATTTTCTTTCCAATCATTAGCACTCAACTTTCCCATCAATTTTTGAGAGAACAATCTTGGATTCACTCCTGTGTGTATTATATGGCAATCTCTTAAAGGACTGGAGGCTTCAGAAGTCCAGATTATATTTTGTTCAGAGGAGTTTATGGTCTAATCTTTTATATGATTGGTTGTTCTATAATGCTCCAGATTGGCATAATTCTTTGACACAGAGAGAGGTATTTCTTAAAACTGAGGTATATTTGTTCATGAAGAAATCTTTCTATCTTCGTTTCTAATGTACGTGTGTTGCTACCTCTTTTGTCCCACAAATTATGTTGCAGCACCCGAATGAAATGTAATTATGTTCAGCCCAAACATTAAGTAAACTACTCATTTATTCTATTTTCATATCATATAATTATAGTTGAATAAATTCGTTTGTAAATGCCCATTTGATTCCTAGCAGGATTCATCAACATCGCAATGCAATACTAGAATACATAGCAGCCAGTAGATGGAAGCTATTGCTACATTTGACTTAGGGAGGATTTGTATGTTTGTACCTTTTTATATATTTACTTTAGAATGTTATTTCTTGGTTTATAAAGCAACATCGAATGTACCTTTACTCCAAGGTTTTTATTCGCCCTCTAGTAAAAAAAAGAATACACATTTTTCTTCTGAAGAAAAGGAAGCGTGTTTGGGTGCCAGTGAAAGAGAAACAAGTTTGTCAAATTACTTTTAAGTTTTTAGCCATCTGTAGACGTCATTCAGAAAAATTATTATATTAATCTTTGCCCAGTTTCTCTTTTTCACTACTATATAATGCAGTTTTGTTTTATAGTTTGTAAAGTGGGTTGAATTTCCTTTATCCACTGTGATGTTTCTCAGCTGTATAATAATTTCAATATTTGGTAATACTTCCACTTAATCTTTGGGATTAGAGAAATAATAGAGAAGGTATGATAGTAAAGGTTTGCTGATGAAGTTTGTATCTTTTTAGGAAAGGTTTTGATAAATGCACAACTTTTCTGCACTTGATTCTTTTTATATCACTTTAGCAGGTAAAACTGCCAGAGCTGAAGACAGTGTACTTTAGTCAATTAATTTAGAAGAAAAAAACAGGGACGTACATCCTTTGCGTAATAACACTTGAAAAATATAGACTGATTATGCATGAAGCACCCATGTGTTTCTGAACTTACGAAGACGGTAGAAACTCATGGTCTCATGTTTATTTAGCTATTTGGTAGAATGGCATGATTATATACACAATGCTTCTCTCTTAGTCGCTCAACAATAACTCCCTGTATTTAAGAAAGTAGTGTAAAGTTTTTCTTTGTGGCTGTATGTAAATATCTAAATATTATATTTTCCCATAATTGTATTTTTTGTAGTAGAATTATAGATTGTATTTTTTTTCAACACATATATATTTAATATACTTTGGGCAGTTTTTAAAAGTTCATCGTAAGGCTAAGTTTTTAATTACATTTACTTTATGCATGATGTTTTGGCATATGTCACAGAAAATATTCATATTATCTGGGGTAAAAATATAACTTTATCAGGCTTTTAAATAAATTAAGTTTTTATATGTGTGTATGGCTACCCGAACAACTTTTGTGGTTTATGTAAAATAATACATATAGTACCTCAATTTATAATTAGCACTTTTTCTAATATAATGAATGTTTTATCAAACAACTAAGCTACTATCTACATAACTAGCCCGTGCCGCTGCACGGGTTGACGACTAGCTATACTCTAATTCCCATGTGAATCTAGGTTCTAAGTTCTAACACAACCATGTTGGCCGACATAAACATGAACTGCTACCCATGGCCTGCCCTGTTTATACATATGGACCGAGAAAAGAGCAAAAATCATGCCGATGATACACAATTTCCTTCTCTTATGGGCAGGGCAGTCATGTATTTCCTCAATGATGGTCATGGACTGATAATAAAAAAATCCAAGTGATCTTTAAATTATACAGTTGTTTCTTTATTAACGGAATCAAGTTATTCATTTCTTCTTACAATCCATCCGTCATCATGATTAGCAACACTTCATTTCGTAATTCTTGTAGTCCTACATGCCTCGTCATGCAATATATTTACTCCAACTACTGCTTGTCCGTTCCTCAACTATTCTGAACGCTGTCATACCCATGGCCTGCCCTGTTTATGCAGTCTAGCTTGCATATAGTAGTCAATTCCAAGCAACTAATGAGAAGCAAGTCTTTTCTAGCATTTTTGATCCGCTGCTCGGTATGATTATACTACATATTTTGATACTTGTAATCGACTCCTCGGACTCAACACTCCGTGACACATGCATGCTGCTCTTCATCATGGACGACCTGGGAGAATGGATGATCAGTGCTTCGTATTTTTCATCCAATTGAAATAAATCCTTAGATAATCCAATATTTTTTAGTGCATTGCTCTTGTGTTTTTCCTCCTGACTTTAGCTTCTTTCCTATGCTAGCACTTTCTTGTGAGATGCCTCCATCAAGACCCTCCTTTCCCAGGATATGGCATGCCAGGTTGGGTAAATCGTGCAAGCATGGCTAGCATATGGAAGTAGTGCACTTGATGAAATATCAAGAGAGAGAGAGAAGAACCATGAGAGTATATTGAAGGGGCGGACGTGGGGAAGCTGCTGCTTGCCTGCTCGGCACCCCTGGTACCCTATTCGATCCCATTGGTGCTCGCTATTGGTGCTTCCCTTCTCATGTCCGAAACTAACATCGAAAGTAGCTAAGCCCCTCACCTGGACAAAGGCAGTAAAGGAAGCTAATTGTTCCAGAGTAGGAGGCTTGGAGCGTGGTCACCGTCGCCGCTGCGTGCAAGATTTTGCGATGCTTACGGCCCGCCCAGCTTCGAGCATATGCAACACGGTCGAACTGCTCTCGTGGAACCCGGTCACGGATGACTCTGTGTAGTTCCCACATTGCACACACATCTGCAGCATCAACTGCGTCAGCTGCCACTGGTTTTCTTGGATGAGACTTGGATCTTTGTTGTATTGGAGGAAGAAAAGAGGAGGAAGTACCATGTATTCTAGTAGTGGAAACAGGCTTGGCAGGGGCACACCAGATTGAATCTATACGTGAAAGGATAGGAACGTGGTTTTTTTTCAAGGGAAAGAGAGGAACGTGGTGATGGTCTTGTTTTTAGGAAACGTGTTGATGTTCCTGTTTCTTGTGAGACATGGTCTCTTCTAAGGAAACTATTGTTTTTTTTTCTGATACAAATTATGTGCAGGTTGGGTCAGGTTTACGTTCAGATTGGGCCTTTTTTTTCGCGACTGGGTGACGTACATTGGATGGTTAAGATAGATTCCTGTTTCTTGTGAGACATGGTCTCTTCTAAGGAAACTATTGTTTTTTTTCTGATGCAAATTATGTGCAGGTTGGGTCAGGTTTACGTTCAGATTAGGCCTTTTTTCCGCGACTGGGGTAACGTACATTGGATGGTTAAGATAGATCAATTACATAGATCAAACGACCAAGAATGATTAAGATATTTTTGATGATGTGGATTAACATGGAGGTTCGTATGATGCCTCCAATTAGTAAATATAAGATTAATGCAAAATATTTTTAATTATTTATACCAATCTTTTTAAATTATTTATGTTTATCATGCGAACTTAACAAGTAAAATTTTTCCATGATGTTAACTAAAACTAACCATAGTGTTGCATCAAATATTAAGATACGATATTAGCTTGATATTTGGAAAATGTGCATGCACTAATTTTAAACATATATTGCTTTGTAAATTGAAGTTTCTCATTTCTACTCAGTGGTACTGACACATAAGATTTATGGGTTAAACCAAGGCTTGGGGCTAATAGGAAAATAACAATAGAAACAAAGTCACAGGTATTTAGAGATTGTTTCCTCTTGGTTGAACTATAAGCATATATATATTATATATTTCTATTTTAGTGTATTTAAACAGCATGGAAGAGAGGCCGGTAGTTAAGAAAGGTTTTCCCCTCAAAAAAAAAAGAAAGGTTTCTAGATATCTGAGTAGATTGAAATGATACTTATGGGTATATTAAATACTGCTTCCGTAAAAAAAAGTGGTGTTGTTTTAGTTCAAAGTGGTGGGTAAATTTTTTTGGGACAAAGGGAGTAGCAGATTCTAGAGTATACAAAATATCTATGAAGGACCTGGAGTAGATATCAGGTGATACCAGATTCGACGGCTCTCGGGAGCTCTTGAGCATTTTGTGAAAAAGCCATCCGAGGGTGTCAAAATTTCACGTAGGTACAATAGTTGTCCTCCTAATCATCCAACAACAAATTGGTTCATGCATATAGCCTTTATGGGGAAAACATTTGATCTATTCATCATGCCATGACAACACAAAGAACACGGAAATAACAAAAATTACATTCATGTCTGTAGATAACCTAGGAACGACTATAATAACCGGAGTGACCCGACGACGCGCTGCTGCTATCACCCCACCCTCATCAGAGCTGGGTCGAACTTATTGTAATAGACAGTCGGGAAATCGTTGCACTAAGGCCCCACAAGTCTAACACATCAGTATACCACCATTGATGAAGAGATGTATAGATCAAAATAATGATACCTATAGACACATGAATAAAGACTGGATCTAAGTAGATCGACCAAATAACAATACCGACTGAATCTCGCAAGATTCATCAGAGACACATCTCCGGACGCCCTCCAAAGAAGCTAGCTTCAGTCTGATCTCAAATCCCAGAGAACGTGAAGAACTGACAGGGATTTTACAGCAATGCCAACCCGTCGTACTTACACGAAGTCAACGCTGCAGTGGCACACTGGTCAAATTCAGTAGCACAATTTTCAAGGAACCTCTACACTTCAGACTCGTAGATCAAATTCAGTAGCAGGGTTGATAGACAGTGGACTCACTTTCTTTCTTGAACAATAAGCCTGCGTGAAGCCTTTCCTTCGTGTTGAACATGTGTACATGTACGTACGTCTGGATCTTGTATGCCGCACCTGTAGTGTCTCTTTCCTCGTATATGTACTTGTATCTTGGGAGATAAGACACCGGTCGCACCCTTGTACCTATATATATGTGTCTAGTGCACGATCAATTATTATCGACGCACCAAATCATACTCTACATGATATCTATCGCAAGTCGATTCTCTCCCGCTTCCGCCTAACCCTAGCCGCCCCCCCACGCCGCCGCTGCCTCCCCACGCCACGCCTCCCGCGCCGTGCGCTCCCTCGCTCTTTGCTCCGCCCGTGCCGTGCGCTCACTCAGCTCCCTTCCCGCGTCGCTCGATCTGCCTGATCCCGCTAGCCGCCACACACCGCGCATCGCTCGTTGCCCAGCACAGCGCCCCGCTCGCCGCCAAGTCTCGCGCGTCCGCTAGCCGCCAACTCCCGCGCGCCCCGCTCGCTACCCAGTACCGTACGCCCGCCCGCGTTGCGCGCCTGCTGCTACTCCCGCTAGCCACACGACTGCAGCTGTTCCTGCTAGCCACCAGCGCCGTGCGCCTGCTACTACGCCCGCCCCGCTCGCTTTCTGCCCCGCCCGATCGCACCCCTGCATCGCGTGCCGCACCATCGCCGAGCCGCCATATCTTCCTCCGCCTCCTACTACTCCAACCCCTTCGCCAGGACGGACCCCGCTGACATCCGTGACATCAACATCCACGATCGCGTCCCTGTCATCCTCGACGCCACCTACGCCACGTACTTCGCGTGGATGATGTACTTCTCGCTGCTCTTCCGCAAGAACAACCTCGTGGATCACGTTGACGGCTCCGTCGACTCCCACACCATGGTGGGCGACTGCGAGTGGACCGCGATCGACGCCACGCTCATCCGGTGGTTCTTCACCACCATCTCGAAGGACCTATTTCACACGGTCGTGAGCGATGGTGATGACGCCCGCGCCATGTGGGTAAAGCTCAACGGCCTCTTCACCGACAACAAGCTTCAGCGCCGCATTTTTTTGCAGCAGGAATATTTTGACTGTCATCAGGATGATCAGTCTATCGATGACTACTGCCGCCACCTGAAGACGTTGGCGGATGAGCTTCGTGACATTGGCGCCAAGGTTGATGACGACCTCCCCCTTAGCACGCTCACCTCCGGCCTCAACGAGGACTTCGGTAACGCCGCCTTCAACCTCTCTCTCATACCGGAGCCCTCCTTCCCCAAGTTCGTGGCATACTTGCGGTTGGAGGAGCGCCGGATGAAGGGGGTCAAGAAGCGCGTGCAGCACCACGCCCTCGCTGCCGGCACCTCGCGTGGTGCCCCTCCACTGTCCGCCCCGCTCGCGCCTGCACCCCGTCACCAGCCGGCGCCCTGCGCACCTCCGAGGTTTTACCCCCTCCCGCCCGTTGTCGGTTCAATATCCGGCGTATCTCGTAGTAGGGGTCCTAAGCTAGGCGTCTGGGAGCGATGGTAACATGGACACGGGGTTTTACCCAGCTTCGGGCTCTCTTGATGAGATAATACCCTACATGCTGCTTTGGATTGTATTCATATGGGTGTAGTACAGAGTATATGTATCTACCACGAGATTGTAGTAATGAATATGAGATTGTCTATTGACTAGCCTGGCCTCGGTTTATATATGCACCGTAGGCCTAGGGCTTAGAGGAGTCCTTGTCTTGGGCGCCAAGTCTTGTAGAATCCTCCATTTATGCGGCATGGCCTGTCCGAACTGGCCCAATAGTGAACCGCCATGGGGGTCTTCGGCCCGATCCAGCTGGTCGGGAGACGACGTGGTGAGTACCCCCTAGTCCAGGACACCGTCAGTAGCCCCCTGAACCGGTCTTCAAGTTGGGGACGCTTCTCGATTCTTCCAAACTGTTTTTCATCTTCGGTCATCGGTCTTGAAAACTGGTTCAACAAATCTTCTCATCTTCGATCTTGAGGATCGCTGAAGTGCATCGGAGGAGTTTACACGTCAGGTATCCGAGGAGTCCCTTTAAGTTTCTGGCCTTTATCAATGCCCTGTTATTTTTACGCCACACCACGGGTTTGAAGTTGTTCCCGGGCGACAGTCTCCTCTTTTACAGCCGAGCACCAACATCGGACCGCTTCCGAGCTCCAACTGTTGGAAATATGCCCTAGAGGCAATAATAAATTGGTTATTATTATATTTCCTTGTTCATGATAATCGTTTATTATCCATGCTATAATTGTATTGATAGGAAACTCAGATACATGTGTGGATACATAGACAACACCATGTCCCTAGTAAGCCTCTAGTTGACTAGCTCGTTGATCAATAGATGGTTACGGTTTCCTAACCATGGACATTGGATGTCATTGATAACGGGATCACATCATTAGGAGAATGATGTGATGGACAATACCCAATCCTAAGCCTAGCACAAAGATCGTGTAGTTCGTATGCTAAAGCTTTTCTAAATGTCAAGTATCATTTCCTTAGACCATGAGATTGTGCAACTCCCGGATACCGTAGGAGTGCTTTGGGTGTACCAAACGTCACAACGTAACTGGGTGACTATAAAGGTGCACTACAGGTATCTCCGAAAGTGTCTGTTGGGTTGGCACGAATCGAGACTGGGATTTGTCACTCCCTGTGACGGAGAGGTATCTCTGGGCCCACTCGGTAGGACATCATCATAATGTGCACAATGTGATCAAGGAGTTGATTACGGGATGATGTGTTACAGAACGAGTAAAGAGACTTGCCGGTAACGAGATTGAACAAGGTATCGGGATACCGACGATCGAATCTCGGGCAAGTACAATACCGCTAGACAAAGGGAATTGTATACGAGATTGATTAAGTCCTTGACATCGTGGTTCATCCGATGAGATTATCGTGGAACATGTGGGAGCCAACATGGGTATCCAGATCCCGCTGTTGGTTATTGACCGGAGAACGTCTCGGTCATGTCTGCATGTCTCCCGAACCCGTAGGGTCTACACACTTAAGGTTCGATGACGCTAGGGTTATAAAGGAAGTTTGTATGTGGTTACCGAATGTTGTTCGGAGTCCCGGATGAGATCCCGGACGTCATGAGGAGTTTTGGAATGGTCCAGAGGTAAAGATTTATATATGGGAAGTCCTGTTTTGGTCACCGGAAGAGTTTCGGGGTTTATCGGTAATGTACCGGGACCACCGGGAGGGTCCCGGGGGTCCACCAAGTGGGGCCACCAACCCCGGAGGCTTGCGTGGGCTGAGAGTGGTGAGGGACCAGCCCCTTAGTGGGCTGGTGCGCCTCCCACAAGGGCCCATGGCGCCTAAGAGGTGGAAGGGGGCAAACCCTAAGGGATATGGGCCTTAAGGCCCATATTGGTGCGCCTCCCTCTCCTCTCCCCCTCTTGGCCGCCATCCTTGATCCCCATCTAGGGCTGCCGCCCCCCTAGGGGGTGGGAACCCTAGAGGGGGCGCAGCCCCTCCCCTTCCCTATATATATGAGGCCTAGGGCTGCCCATAATGGATGCAATTCAATCTCTCGTTGGTGCAGCCCTGCATCTCTCTCTCCCTCCTCTTCTATGGTGCTTCTCGAAGCCCTGCAGGATTGCCACGCTCCTCCATCACCACCACGCCGTTGTGCTGCTGCTGGATGGAGTCTTCCTCAACCTCTCCCTCTCTCCTTGCTGGATCAAGGCGTGGGAGACGTCACCGGGCTGTACGTGTGTTGAACGCGGAGGTGTCGTCCGTTCGACACTTGGTCATCGGTGATTTGAATCATGATGAGTACGACTCCATCAACCCCGTTCACTTGAACGCTTCCGCTTAGCGATCTACAAGGGTATGTAGATGCACTCTCCTTCCCCTCGTTGCTAGTCTCTCCATAGATAGATCTTGGTGACACGTAGGAAAATTTTGAATTTCTGCTACGTTCCCCAACAGTGGCATCATGAGCTAGGTCTATTGCGTAGATTCTATGCACGAGTAGAACACAAAGTAGTTGTGGGCGTTGATTTTCTTCAATATGCTTGCCGTTACTAGTCTTATCTTGATTCGGCGGCATCGTGGGATGAAGCGGCCCGGACCAACCTTACACGTACTCTTACGTGAGACCGGTTCCACCGACAAACATGCACTAGTTGCATAAGGTGGCTGGCGGGTGTCTGTCTCTCCAATTTAGTCGGATCAGATTCGATGAAAAGGGTCCTTATGAAGGGTAAATAGCAATTGGCATATCACGTTGTGGTCTTTGCGTAGGTAAGAAACGTTCTTGCTAGAAACCCATAGCAGCCACGTAAAACATGCAAACAACAATTAGAGGACGTCTAACTTGTTTTTGCAGGGTATGCTATGTGATGTGATATGGCCAAAAGGATGTGATGAATGATATATGTGATGTATGAGATTGATCATGTTCTTGTAATAGGAATCACGACTTGCATGTCGATGAGTATGACAACCGGCAGGAGCCATAGGAGTTGTCTTAATTTATTCATGACCTGCGTGTCAACATAAACGTCATGTAATTACTTTACTTTATTGCTAAACGTTAGCTGTAGTAGTAGAAGTAATAGATGACGTGACAACTTCATGGAGACACGATGATGGAGATCATGGTGTCATGCCGGTGACAAGATGATTATGGAGCCCCAAGATGGAGATCAAAGGAGCTATATGATATTGGCCATATCATGTCACTACTATTTGATTGCATGTGATGTTTATCATGTTAATACATCTTATTTTGCTTAGAACGACGGTAGTAAATAAGATGATCCCTCATTAAAATTTCAAGAAGTGTTCTCCCCTAACTGTGCACCGTTGCTACAGTTCGTCGTTTCTAAGCACGCCGTGATGATCGGGTGTGATGGATCCTTACGTTCACATACAACGGGTGTTGACGAGCCTAGCATGTACAGACATGGCCTCGGAACACATGCAAAACACTTAGGGTTAACTTGACGAGCCTAGCATGTACAGACATGGCCTCGGAACACAGAAGACCGAAAGGTCGAGCATGAGTCGTATAGAAGATACGATCAACATGAAGATGTTCACCGACGTTGGCTAGTCCGTCTCATGTGATGATCGGACACGGCCTAGTTGGCTCGGATCATGTAATCACTTAGATGACTAGAGGGATGTCTATCTAAGTGGGAGTTCATGAGATGAACTTAATTATCCTGAACATAGTCAAAAGGTCTTTGCAAATTATGTCGTAGCTCGTGTTTCAGTTCTACTGTTTAGATATGTTCCTAGAGAAAAATTAGTTGAAAGTTGATAGTAGCAGTTATGTGGACTAGGTCCGTAAACTGAGGATTGTCCTCATTGATTCTTAGAAGTCTTATGTCCTTAATGCACCGCTCAGTGTGCTGAACCTCGAACGTTGTCTGTGGATGTTGCGAACATCTGACATACACATTTTGATAACTACATGATAGTTCAGTTAAACGGTTTAGAGTTGAGGAACCAAAGACGTTTTGAAACGTCACGAAACATATGAGATGTTTTGAGGGCTGAAATTGGAATTTCAGGCTCGTGCCCACGTCAAGAGGTATAAGACCTCCGACGATTTTCTTAACCTGCAAACTAAGGGAGAAAAACTCAATTGTTGAGCTTGTGCTCAGATTGTCTGAGTACAACAATCATTTGAATCAAGTGGGAGTTGATCTTCCAGATAAGATAGTGATGTTTCTCCGAAGTCATTACCACCAAGCTGCTAGAGCTTCGTGATGAACTATAATGTATCAGGGACATATATGATGATCCTTGAGATATTCGCGATGTTTGACACCGCGAAAGTAGAAATCAAGAAGGAGCATCAATTGTTGATGGTTAGTGAAACCACTAGTTTCAAGAAGGGCAAGGGCAAGAAGGGATACTTCATGACACGGCAATTCAGCTGCTGCTCTAGTGAAGAAACCCAAGGTTGAACCCAAACCCGAGACTAAGTGCTTCTGTAATAAGGGGAACAACCACTGGAGCAGAATTACCCTAGATACTTGGTAGATTAGAAGGCTGGCAAGGTCGATAGAAGTATATTGGATATACATTGTGTTGATGTGTACTTTACTAGTACTCCTAGAAGCACCAGGGTATTAGATACTGGTTCGGTTGCTAAGTGTTAGTAACTCGAAATAAAGCTACGGAATAAACGGAGACTAGCTAAAGGTGAGCTGACGATATGTGTTGGAAGTGTTCTCAATGTTGATATGATCAAGCATCGCACGCTCCCTCTACCGTCGAGATTGGTGTTTGCATTGAGCATAGACATGTTTGGATTATGTCTATCGCAATACGGTTATTCATTTAAAGAGAATAATAGTTACTCTGTTTATTTGAATAATACCTTCAATGGTCTTACACCTAAAATAAATGGTTTATTGAATCTCAATCGTAGTGATACACATGTTCATGCCAAAAGATATAGGATAGTAATGATAGTACCACCTACTTGTGGCACTGCCACGTAAGTCATATCGGTATAAAACGCATGAAGAAGCTCCATGTTGATGGATCTTTGGGCTCACTCGTTTTTGAGAAGTTTGGGACATGCGAACCATGTCTATTGGTATATATGCATGAAGAAACTCCATGCAAATGGACCGTTTCGACTCACTTGATTTTGAATCACTTGAGACATGCAAACTATACCACATGGGCAAGATGACTGAAAGCCTCGTTTTTCAGTAAAATGGAACTAGAAAGCAACTTGTTGGAAGAAATACATTTTGATGTGTGCAGTCCAATGAGTGCTGAGGCATGTAGTGGATATCGTTATGTTCTTACTTCACACATGATTTGAGTAGATGTTGAGTATATTTACTTGATGAATCACGAGTCTGAATTATTGAAAGGTTCAAGTAATTTCAGTGTGAAGTTGAAAGATCGTCGTGACAAGAGGATAAAAGATCTATGATATGATCATAGAGATGAATATCTGAATTACGAGTTTGGCACAAAATTAAGACATTGTGGAAACTGTTTCACAACTAATACAGCCTGGAACACCATAGTGTGATGGTGTGTCTGAACATCATAACTGCACCCTATTGGATATGATGCATACCATGATGTCTCTTATCGAATTACCACAATAGTTTATGGGTTAGGCATTAGAGACAACCACATTCACTTTAAATAGGGCACCATGTAATTCCGATGAGATGACACAGTATGAACTATGGTTTAGAGAAACCTAAGCTGTCATTTCTTAAAAGTTTGGGGCTGCGACGCTTATGTGAAAAAGTTTCAGGTTGATAAGCTCGAACCCAAAGCAGATAAATGCATCTTCATAGGACACCCAAAACAGTTGGGTATACCTCCTGTCTCAGATTCGAAAGCAATAAGGGATTGTTTCTAGAATCAGGTCCTTTCTCGAGGAAAAGTTTCTCTCGAAAGAATTGAGTGGGAGGATGGTGGAGACTTGATGAGGTTATTGAGCCGTTACTTCAACTAGTGTATAGCAGGGCACAAAGAGTTGTTCCTGTGGCACCTACACCAATTAAAGTGGAAGCTCATGATATTGATCATGAGACTTCGGATCAAGTCACTCCCAAAACTCGTGGGATGACAAGGATGCGTACTACTTTAGAGTGGTACGTAATCCTGTCTTGGAAGTCATGTTGCTAGACAACAATGAACCTACGAGCTATGGAGAAGCGATGGTGGGCCTGGATTCCAAAATGGCTCGAGGCCATATAATCCGAGAGAGGATCCATATATGAAAACAAAGTGTAGACTTTGGCAGAACTACTGGATGGTCGTATGGCTGTTAGGTACATATGGATTTTAAAAGGAAGACGGACAATGATGGTAAATGTCACCATTAAGAAAGCTCGACTTGTCGTTAAGATGTTTTCTGACAAGTTCAAGGAATTGACTACGATGAGACTTTCTCACTCGTAGCGATGCTAAGAGTCTATTGGAATTATATTAGCAATTACTGCATTATTTATGAAATCTTGCAGATAGGATGTCAAAACATTGTTTCCTTGACGATTTTCTTGAGGAAAGGTTGTATGTGATACAACCGGAAGGTTTTGTCAATCCTGAAAGATGCTAATAAGTATGAAAAGCTCCAGCCATCCTTCTAAGGACTGGAGTAAGCATCTTGGAGTTGGAATGTATGCTTTGATGAGATGATCAAAGATTTTGGGTTTATACAAAGTTTATGAGAAACTTGTATTTCCAAAGAAGTGAGTGGGAGCACTATAGAATTTCTGATGAGTATATGTTTTAACATATTGTTGATCGGATATGACGTAGAATTTCTGGAAAGCATATAGGGTTATTTGGAAAGTGTTTTTCAATGGAAAACCTGGATTAAGCTACTTGAGCATTGAGCATCAAGATCTATAGGGAGAGATCAAAACGCTTAATGGTACTTTCAAATGAGCACATACCATGATATGATCATGAAGGTGTTCAAGATGGATCAGTCAAAGAAGGAGTTCTTGCCTGAGTTGTAAGGTATGAAGTTAAGACTTAAAGCTCGACCACGGCAAAATAGAGAGAAAGGACGAAGGTCGTCCCCTGTGCTTAAGACATAGGCTCTACAGTATGCTATGCTGTGTACCGCACCTGAAGTGTGCCTTGCCATGAGTCAGTGAAGGGGTACAAGAGTGATCCAAGAATGGATCACAGGACAGCGGTCAAAGTTATCCTTAGTAACTAGTGGACTAAGGAATTTTCTCGATTATGGAGGTGGTAAAAGAGTTCGTCGTAAAGGGTTACGTCGATGCAAGATTAACACCTATCCGGATAGCTCTGAGTAGAGATACCGGATACGTATAATGGAGCAACAATTTAGAATAGCTCCAAGTAGAACAATTATTTGGAATAGCTCCAAATAGAACATGGTAGCTACATCTAGGAGATGACATAGAGATTTGTAAAGCACACACGGATCTGAAAGGTTCAAACCCGTTGACTAAAACCTCTCTCACAAGCAACATGATCAAACCTAGAACTCATTGAGTGTTAATCACATAGTGATGTGAGCTAGACTACTGACTCTAGTAATCTCTTGGGTGTTAGTCACATGGTGATGTGACCTGTGAGTGTTAATCACATGGCGATGTGAACTAGATTATTGACTCTAGTGCAAGTGGGAGACTGTTGGAAATATGCCCTAGAGGCAATAATAAATTGGTTATTATTATATTTCCTTGTTCATGATAATCGTTTATTATCCATGCTATAATTGTATTGATAGGAAACTCAGATACATGTGTGGATACATAGACAACACCATGTCCCTAGTAAGCCTCTAGTTGACTAGCTTGTTGATCAATAGATAGTTACTGTTTCCTAACCATGGACATTGGATGTCGTTGATAACGGGATCACATCATTAGGAGAATGATGTGATGGACAAGACCCAATCCTAAGCCTAGCACAAAGATCGTGTAGTTCGTATGCTAAAGCTTTTCTAAATGTCAAGTATCATTTCCTTAGACCATGAGATTGTGCAACTCCCGGATACCGTAGGAGTGCTTTGGGTGTACCAAACGTCACAACGTAACTGGGTGACTATAAAGGTGCACTACAGGTATCTCCGAAAGTGTCTGTTGGGTTGGCACGAATCGAGACTAGGATTTGTCACTCCGTGTGACGGAGAGGTATCTCTGGGCCCACTTGGTAGGACATCATCATAATGTGCACAATGTGATCAAGGAGTTGATTACGGGATGATGTGTTACGGAACGAGTAAAGAGACTTGCTGGTAACGAGATTGAACAAGGTATCGGGATACCGACGATCGAATCTCGGGCAAGTACGATACCGCTAGACAAAGGGAATTGTATACGGGATTGATTAAGTCCTTGACATCGTGGTTCATCCAATGAGATCATCGTGGAACATGTGGGAGCCAACATGGGTATCCAGATCCCGCTGTTGGTTATTGACCGGAGAACGTCTCGGTCATGTCTGCATGTCTCCCGAACCCGTAGGGTCTACACACTTAAGGTTCGATGACGCTAGGGTTATAAAGGAAGTTTGTATGTGGTTACCGAATGTTGTTCGGAGTCCCGGATGAGATCCAGGACGTCATGAGGAGTTCCGGAATGGTCCGGAGGTAAAGATTTATATATGGGAAGTCCTGTTTTGGTCACCGGAAGAGTTTCGGGGTTTATCGGTAATGTACCGGGACCACCGGGAGGGTCCCGGGGGTCCACCAAGTGGGGCCACCAACCCCGGAGGCTTGCGTGGGCTGAGAGTGGTGAGGGACCAGCCCCTTAGTGGGCTGGTGTGCCTCCCACAAGGGCCCATGGCGCCTAAGAGGTGGAAAGGGGGCAAACCCTAAGGGATATGGGCCTTAAGGCCCATATTGGTGCGCCTCCCTCTCCTCTCCCCCTCTTGGCCGCCATCCTTGATCCCCATCTAGGGTGCCGCCCCCCTAGGGGGTGGGAACCCTAGAGGGGGCGCAGCCCCTCCCCTTCCCTATATATATGAGGCCTAGGGCTGCCCATAATGGATGCGATTCAATCTCTCGTTGGTGCAGCCCTGCATCCCTCTCTCCCTCCTCTTCTGTGGTGCTTGGCGAAGCCCTGCAGGATTGCCACGCTCCTCCATCACCACCACGCCGTTGTGCTGCTGCTGGATGGAGTCTTCCTCAACCTCTCCCTCTCTCCTTGCTGGATCAAGGCGTGGGAGACGTCACCGGGCTGTACGTGTGTTGAACGCGGAGGTGCCGTCCGTTCGGCACTTGGTCATCGGTGATTTGAATCACGACGAGTACGACTCCATCAACCCCGTTCACTTGAACGCTTCCGCTTAGCGATCTACAAGGGTATGTAGATGCACTCTCCTTCCCCTCGTTGCCAGTCTCTCCATAGATAGATCTTGGTGACACGTAGGAAAATTTTGAATTTCTGCTACGTTCCCCAACACCAACGCCGAAACGTATCCGAGCTCCAACGCCGGACTATATCCGAAGAGTATTGTTATAGTCGAGCTCCAATGCCGAACTGCATCCGAGCTCCAACGCCGGACTATGTCCGAGGTGTCATAGATCACCTTGGTTCAAAAAAGTGTTAGCCGAGCTTAATGCCGGAAATGCCCTCTAAGGAGCCAGCCACTTGCATCCGAGCTATATGCTGAACTGCTTTCGATGTGGCTCAGCACCTCAGTCATTGGCTGATTGTTTGCGGATTCCATTTCCGATGCGTATAAATTTATTTGCTGACGAGATGTATTGCCAGTAGCCCTCAAGGTGTCTATCGGCCTAAAATCCGAGATGCACCTGAAGGAAAACATAGAACTACTGATCCTGGTAGCCTCTGAGACCCAGGTCGTGAAATCGGCCTGAGGATCAACTCCTAGCTCGGCCGAACACATAGGAATAGAAACGCAGTGTAATATACTAGAGGTAATAGTGATCAGCGGACGGGCCCCTGAGAGAGGGTCGTGAGAAGTCGCCGTGATATATCAGCTTGATGCCGGATAAGTCCCATATGGTACTTATTGTCGTCCGAAGACGCGCTTGTCCATAGTTCGGTTATGCCGAACACCGAGCACTTTGAATTTTCTGCATTGAATAGGCAATGCAGTAGCCCCCGAGAGACTGGTCGGGTGGCAACACCAGATTAGGGGATCGGTGTGCCCCTTTAATATTTGTAAATAATGAGCGCTTAGCCCTATAGCCCCCGAGCCTTAATGTGGGCACAGGTGGCCGAATTAAGGATCGATATCCGTTTGACAGAAAATTTTGTTGTGTTTAACACAAACTTCTCGGAACGAGAATAAAGATCTCTTAAAAGAGTTTAGAACTGGTCGAAATCCGAGCTCGCCAAGGTAGGCCCCAAGGGGTTTAAAAGATGGATTGCAGTAAATGGATGTTACTCGCAATTTTTATGTGTAATGATTCTATGTATCCTAGTACTTTTCATCATTAATGCTCAAATCCGCATTGTACAAAACTTTGTTGACCGACCATCGGCTTCAACATCCTCGGCCAGTAGCCGGGGAGTGTTTGTCCTACTTTATAGAGCCGTTATAAGGGCAAAGTTTTACGGCAAACAAGGCAATCCGGTCATATGGTTTTATAAACAAAGGTACACGGAGAGATATGTTATGTTACGGTTTAACGTAAGAAACATCTTCCAAAGAAAATAGTCCCGTGCTACCTCTTGAGCACTGCATTGGATTTCCCCGAAGAGGAGAGGATGATGCAGCAAAGTAGCGTAAGTATTTCCCTTAGTTTTTGAGAACCAAGGTATCAATCCAGTAGGAGGCTACACGCAAGTCCCTCGTACCTACACAAAAACAATAGCTCCTCGCAACCAACGCGATTAGGGGTTGTCAATCCCTTCACGGTCACTTACGAGAGTGAGATCTGATAGAGATGATAGATAATATTTTTGGTATTTTTGATATAGAGATGCAAAGTGAAAAGTAAAAGGCAAAGTAAAAAGAAAAGCAATAATAAAGTGATGGAGATTGATATGATGAGAATAGACCCGCGGGCCATAGGTTTCACTAGTGGCTTCTCTCAAGAGCATAAGTATTCTACGATGGGTGAACAAATTACTGTTGAGCAATTGACACAATTGAGCATAGTTATGAGAATATCTAGGTATGATCATGTATATAGGCATCATGTCCGAGACAAGTAGACCGACTCCTGCCTGCATCTACTACTATTACTCCACTCATCGACCGCTATCCAGCATGCATCTAGAGTATTAAGTTAAAAACAGAGTACGCCTTAAGCAAGATGACATGATGTAGAGGGATAGTTTCATGCAATATGATAAAAAACCCATCTTGTTATCCTCGATGGCAACAATACAATACGTGCCTTGCTGCCCCTTCTGTCACTAGGAAAGGACACCGCAAGATTGAACCCAAAGCTAAGCACTTCTCCCATGGCAAGGAAAACCAATCTAGTAGGACAAACCAAACTGATAATTCGAAGAGACTTGCAAAGATAACCAATCATACATAAAAGAATTCAGAGAAGATTCAAATATTGTTCATAGATAATCTTGATCATAAACCCACAATTCATCGGTATCAACAAACACACCGCAAAAAGAAGATTACATCAAATAGATCTCCACAAGAGAGGGGGAGAACATTGTATTGAGATCCAAAAAGCGAGAAGAAGCCATCTAGCTAATAACTATGGACCCGAAGGTCTGAGGTAAACTACTCACACTTCATCGGAGAGGCTATGATGATGTAGAAGCCCTCCGTGATGACGGCCCTCTCCGGCGGAGCTCCGGAACAGGCCCCAAGATGGGATCTCGTGGATACAAAAAGTTGCGGCGGTGGAATTAGGTTTTTGGCTCCATATCTGATCGTTTGGGGGTACGTAGGTATATATAGGAGGAAGGAGTACGTCAGTGGAGCAACAGGGGGCCCACGAGGCAGTGGGCGCGCCCTAGGGAGGGGGGGCGCCCCCACCCTCGTGACCGCCTCTTTTGTTCCTTGGCGTAGGGTCCAAGTCTCCTGGATCACGTTCGGTGAGAAAATCACGTTCCCGAAGGTTTCATTCCGTTTGGACTCCATTTGATATTCCGTTTCTTCGAAACACTGAAATAGGCAAAAAACAGCAATTCTGGGCTGGGCCTCCGGTTAAGAGGTTAGTCCCAAAAATAATATAAAAGTGGAAAATAAAGCCCAATATAGTCTAAAACAGTAGATAATATAGCATGGAGCAATCAAAAATTATAGATACGTTGGAGACGTATCATCCCGCTATCGGTTCTTTCTTTGGGTCGTCATGCTTATCATGATCATGAAAACTCACCTCCGATCAATATGGGAGGAAAGTATTGAGGATTTAGTTCGGCGAAAGTTCCCAAACTCTATGGTATTAGTGAACCAAAATTTTTACTTCCGTCGTTGCCGACAATTGTGATCCTTTAAGATTGCCAGTTTTCGGCTTCACCCAGTCTGAGGTACTAACTCGGATGACTCGGTAGTAACAATCACAGAGGTGCTCCCTTTACCGCCTGGCCGAACAATCGGGAACGTAGGGGTAAGCACAGGAGCCAGGCAACCCAGCTTGGACAAAATCTTAAGTCAAATTGATGCATATGTATGGCTATATAACGATGATTATGGAAGGCAGCCTTTGTATATTAAATACAAACGCCGATGATATGTTTATTTTGACTCTGTTGCGTCTGTTTATCAGTTGAAAGTGGCCCATCGTCGGCTTCGGCCCCATTGTAGATGCTACGCAGGGTGTTTTCGCAATAACAAAACAACCATTAGCCGACGTCTCGGTGCCCGAAGGCAGTTGTGTTAGCACAAACGAGGCAATCAGATATGCGGGCTTTATAACTTTCACTTAGTCATAGGAGCTTTAAACTGGGGAAGCTAGCTACGAGCCCCTGGATAGTGTTCGACGACAGCCGAGGTCAAGCCATAAACACTTCGGCCAATTTTATGAATGGCCCGTCATTTGACATAGTCGTCGGATCGCTGACCAGTTTATGCTTATTGTGACAGTCAGTTTTCGGCTTTCTCCACTGAGGTGCTTAACCATGCGAGCTGGAAGCACAATCGCAGTGGTTCTTCCTTTGCACACCTAGCCGAACAAAGCGGAACATAAGAGGCAAGCACAGGAGTCGGGCAACCCAACTATTAATCGAAGACACAATTCGAAACCGATGCATATATAGTAATATCCGAGAATGTTTTTGCCGAATCTCTAAAGGTGTCCGGCGCCGTTGCACTGCGAGAGTTATGCGGGAAACACACAAATAGTTTAAAAGTGCCATAGGCTTGGAAAACCCAACAATTTAGTAAAAACTCGATGTCCGAATTAGATCAAGTGTTCGGTGCCAATCTGAAAATTGGTCAAAAAGGGGTGCTTCTCTCGTGCATTAATATGACACATCCGATCTCAAGACCTCAAGCGGGTCAGCACACGGATGTAACCTCCTATCCCGAAGGTGGAGTACTGCTCGTTAGGCCAGTTTAGCGAACTAAACTCGAACAACTTTGAGAGAGAGACTAGGCTCCCTGGCTATTGACCACACACTCGCGTCGAAAAAAGGAGTGATAGAAAAAGATTTTGCAATGACCAAGAAGAAAACATTTATAATAAAACGGCTCATACTAATTTAAGAGCCCCCGAGTGACTTGGGCAAAAGAATTTTATGTATAATAATTATATGTACGGAAGTACATATATTATATCTGTGTCCACCCGAACTTTAAACGCGTCTTAAGCGACCGTCGGCTTCTGCCTCTTCGGTCAAGGACCAAAAAGTGTTATGTACTCCACATGTCAAGAATATCGACGGTGTTTCCGATAACCAGGCAATCAGGCCGTAAGGCTGTAACAGACAAAGCGCGCTCAGGGAACTTATGCTATATTACTAATGAAGTGTAAGAAGCATCTTCAAAGAAAATAGTATCTCCACCGATACCTTTCTTCGGTTGCTCATTGTTACTATGAGACTTGTGCAATTGATTTTTTGTACTCATGAGTTCCGTTGTGTGCCGACCATAATTGAAAACAATAAGAGCGCTAGCTTTCGGCTTCACCCAGTCTGAGGTCCGAGCTCGGATGACCCGGTCGTAATACAGGAGCAGAGGTGCTCCCTTTACTCCCTAGTCGAACAATCGGGAACATAGGGGTAAACACAGGAGCAAGGCAACCCAGCTTGCGGAACACTTAAGTCAACATGCTGCATATTGTGGCGTAATACACGAACAAGGAATGAAGCCATACAAGTGTAATCATATGCAAGAGGAAAGGCTTCATAAAGGAAGCCCCCAAGCAAACGGGGTATTTCAATTTGTGTGTCACAAACAAAGTTTTGACAAGGAAGTTTTCACAAACAACTTTTTACCAAAAAAAGTATAATGCTTGGTCGAACCGAACAAAATTTAATATTGAAAATTCTGAGCATAAAAGTTACATAGCTAGTTAATGTGCTCGGTGTCGATGCACGGCCCGAGCAGACGGTGGGACAGGGTCCAGCCCCCTAGCTGGTCCCGAGGTGGCGGAGCGAAGAGCTCGACACTCTGAAGTGGCAACATAGAACGGCCAATGCAGGCCCGTAGTGTGACGCCGAAGTCCCCGGCGTGGGTTAATGAAGTGATTACGAAGCCCTCGGTCCAGCCGAGATGACGTGGTACATCGGTACGCAGAGATGACAGCGCTGCCCAATCCAGATCCTTTATCTGTGCACAGAAAATCGTGCAAGCCGGAGATAATATGAATAATAATAAATTTTAAAAAATGTTGCATAATTCATACTTTGTGCAAAGTGAGTAATAAAAGACATATGGCTTGTGTGCTGAACACTCGATGAGGTAGAGCTCTCTCAACGATGCCGAAGTCCCCGAGGCAACCGAACAAATCGGTATGGCAACACGACCAACAAGGTGATCACGCGAGCCGATTTACGCCTATTGGGACGACGGGGTCGGCTTGTCAAAGAGAACACGTGACTGTTGCGGAACGTAGTATTTCCAAAAAATTTCCTACGCACACAGAGGATCATGGTGATGCATAGCAACGAGAAGGAAGAGTGTGTCCACGTACCCTCATAGACCGAAAGCGGAAGCGTTTGCACAACGCGGTTGATGTAGTCGTACGTCTTCACGATCCGACCGATCCAAGTACCGAACGTACGACACCTCCGAGTTCAGCACATGTTCAGCTCGATGACGTCCCGCGAACTCCGATCCAGCAGAGCTTCATGGGAGAGTTCTGCCAGCATGACGGCGTGATGACGGTGATCATGTTGCTACCGACGCCGGGCTTTGCCTAAGCACCGCTACGATATGATCGAGGTGTAATATGGTGGAGGGGGGCACCGCACACGGCTAAGAGATCAAGAGATCAATTGTTGTGTTTCCAAGGGGTGCCCCCATCCCCGTATATAAAGGAGTGGAGGAGGGGGAGAGGGTCGGCCCCTATGGCGCGCCCTGGAGGAGTCCTACTCCCACCGGGAGTAGGATTCCTCCCCTTCCAAGTAGAAGGAGTAGGAGACAAGGAAGGGGAAGAGGGAAGAGAAGGAAGGAGGGGGCACCGCCCCTCCCCCTAGTCCAATTCGGACTAGTCATTGAGGGGGGGCGCGGCCTGCCTCTCTCTCTCCCCTAAAGCCCAATAAGGCCCATATACTTCTTCCCCCGTATTCCCGTAACTCCCCGGTACTCTGAAAAATACAGGAACCACTCGGAACCTTTCCGATGTCCGAATATAGTCGTCCAATATATCAATATTTACGTCTCAACCATTTCGAGGCTCCTCGTCATGTCCCCGATCTCATCCGGGACTCCGAACTACCTTCGGTACATCAAATCACCTAAACTCATAATACAACCATCACCGAAACTTTAAGCGTGCGGACCCTACGGGTTCGAGACTATGTAGACATGACCGAGACACGTCTCCGGCCAATAACCAATAGCGGAACATGGATGCTCATATTGGCTCCTACATATTCTATGAAGATCTTTATCGGTCAAACCACATAACAACATACGTTGTTCCCTTTGTCATCGGTATGTTACTTGCCCGAGATTTGATCGTCGGTATCCCAATACCTAGTTCAATCTCGTTACCGGCAAGTCTCTTTAATCGTTCCGTAATACATCATCCCGCAACTAACTTATTAGTTAAAATGCTTGCAAGGCTTATAGTGATGTGCATTACCGAGTGGGCCCAGAGATACCTCTTCGATAATAGGAGTGACAAATCCTAATCTCGAAATACGCCAACCCAACAAGTACCTTCTGAGAAACCTGTAGATCACCTTTATAATCACCCAGTTACGTTGTGACGTTTGGTAGTGAAGGAAATATGCCCTAGAGGCAATAATAAAGTTATTATTTATTTCCTTATATCATGATAAATGTTTATTATTCATGCTAGAATTGTATTAACCGGAAACATAATACATGTGTGAATACATAGACAAACAAAGTGTCACTAGTATGCCTCTACTTGACTAGCTCGTTAATCAAAGATTGTTATGTTTCCGAACCATGAACAATGAGTTGTTATTTGATTAACGGGATCACATCATTAAGTGAATGATCTGATTGACATGACCCATCCCATTAGCTTAGCACCCGATCGTTCAGTATGTTGCTATTGCTTTCTTCATGACTTATACATGTTCCTATAACGATGAGATTATGCAACTCCCGTTTGCCGGAGGAACACTTTGGGTACTACCAAACGTCACAACGTAACTGGGTGATTATAAAGGAGTACTACAGGTGTCTCCAAAGGTACATGTTGGGTTGGCATATTTCGAGATTAGGATTTGTCACTCCGATTGTCGGAGAGGTATCTCTAGGCCCTCTCGGTAATGCACATCACTTAAGCCTTGCAAGCATTGCAACTAATAAGTTAGTTGCGGGATGATGTATTACAGAACGAGTAAAGAGACTTGCCGGTAACGAGACTGAACTAGGTATTTGGAATACCGACGATCGAATCTCGGGCAAGTAACATACCGATGACAAAGGGAACGACGTATGTTGTTATGCGGTCTGACCGATAAAGATCTTCGTAGAATATGTAGGAGCCAATATGGGCATCCAGGTCCCGCTATTGGTTATTGACCGAAGACGTGTCTCGGTCATGTCTACATTGTTCTCGAACCCCTAGGGTCCGCACGCTTAAGGTTACGATGACAGTTATAATATGAGTTTATGCATTTTGATGTACCGAAGGTTGTTCGGAGTCCCGGATGTGATCACGGACATGATGAGGAGTCTCAAAATGGTCGAGACATAAAGATTGATATATTGGAAGCCTATGTTTGGATATCGGAAGTGTTCCGGGTGAAATCGGGGTTTTACCGGAGTACCGGGAGGTTACCGGAACCCCCCGGGAGCTATACGGGCCTTAGTGGGCTTTAGTGGAAAAGAGAAGGGGCAGCCCAAGATGGGCCGCGCGCCTCCCCCCTCCCCTAGTCCTATTAGGACAAGGAGAGGTGGCCGGTGTCGTGGTTCTAACTCTGACAGTGATGTAGGGGGGTGAGTATGGAGAGGCGAGATCCTAGCTATGGGGAAGTTGTTACACGCGAGCTTTACGAGTTCAGGCCCTTCTCGGAGGAAGTAATAGCCCTACGTCTCGGGGCCCGGAGGCGGTCGACTGGATTATGCGTGTATAGGTTACAGGGGTGCGAACCCTTCCTACTGAGGAGGGGGGTGGCTTATATAGTTTTCGCCGGCCCCCTCCTGCCCTCAGTAATGTAGGGTTTAAAGTACATTTAAGATTGGGCGTTACTGGTAACGCCTCTAATAAAGTGCTATAATGACCATGAAGACTACTTAACGGCTGACCGTTTGCCTACAGAGCGACTGCTGATCTCCTGGCGGTCGAGTGATAGCTTCTTGGTCGAGTGATAGCTTCTTGGTCGAGTGTCTTGAGTGGAATGCCTTCAAGTCGATTGAAAGGTGATTTCTCCCAGGGGTGTCCTAGAGTAGGACTCTTGGGTCAGGCCCGTGTCCCTACCCTAGGTACGTGTGTTCATCATAGGACTCTTGGGTCAGGCCTGTGTCCCTACCCTAGGTACATGTCTTCATCATTAGCCCCCGAATGGATCGAGGTTAGAGTGGGGAAAGAGTTGGAGATCTTTCCGACTGGTTCTTCGGGCTATGTGAGCGCCTCGTTTCGGGACAATCGTCACGGATGACGTTGCCAACCTTTTTCAGTCGCCTTGATCCATTCCAGGCCTTCCGTCGAGTGAATTTCTTTGTTTGTGCCATACCGAGTGCCGGCGCGATCGGGGTCTTCTGTTTTTTAGCAAGTTGTTCTGCGGCCCGCGGATGTCGCGGGATTTGGATTTTGGGAAGCGCGCGGGACGGGAGCGGCCGCAGTAATCGGAAGCGATAAAGCGGAAGTTCCTCGATCTCCGCGTCGCCTTTTTCGCCACGTACTGCGCGCGCGTCTGTTGCGGGATTTGACTGGATGGCCTGGGCCTACCGGCCAGCCACTCGGAAGCGGCCCCTTATAAGTTGCCGGCTCGGGGTTTCTAAGCCGTGCGCTCTCTTCTGCTTCCTTCTTTCTTTCTTCCTCTCTTCCTTCGCCAGCCCTCCTGCGACCCTCGGCCGTACCCTAGCGCCGCGAGCCCGTGCGAGATCTCCCCGACGACAATGGTGAAGGGCAAGACCACTGCTTTGGAGCACGCGAAGAAGGCGGCGGCGGCGGGGAAGGGGAAGAAGTCTTCGCGAGGTGGATCGTCGTCCCGGACCACCCTGCCCAAGGGTTGGATTCAGGGTGATTGCATGCCATCGGTGCTCCGACAGGAAGACCTCGACGACATGGTCGAGGGAGGAGCCATTCCCCACGAGGCCGCGCGTCTCCCGGGGAGGGAAATCGAGCCGCAACCCCGCGACGGTGAGTGCGTGCTCCTCGCCACCCACATCGACCGAGGGTTTTCTCTGCCTCCCCATCCGTTCTTCCGGAGTTTCTTGAATTTCTTCGGAGCGCAGCTCCATCACTTTACCCCCAATTCCATAGTCTATCTTGCCGCGTTCATTTCCATGTGCGAGGCTTTCCTGGGTTGCCGTCCGCATTGGGGGCTTTTCAAGCATATCTTCACTTGCCGCTCCCAGTCGGTGAGGAAGGCCAAGTCGAGTGACGAGAAGACGCAAGTTATCCAGTTGTGCGGGGATCTGGCGATCCAGACAAGGGGGAAGAGCTGTTTCCCCTCTATCACCTTCCCGGAGTCGGTCCGCGGCTGGCAGTCGACCTGGTTCTACTGCCAGGACCAGGCGACCTCCGGGCAGTCGACCGGTCTTCCTCCTTTTTCACTCGACTGAGCCGAGAAGCCTATCTCTCTGAAGGTCACGCCGGAGGAAAGCGCCCAGGTCAAGGTATTGGCGGGTCGAGTGGTTGAACTTGTCCGTGAGGGGGTGACTGGGATGGACCTGTTAGAGGTCTTTCTCCAGAGGCGCATCCAACCGCTCCAGGCGCGAGACCATCCGATGTGGCTGTATTCTGGCCTTGACGACACCACTCGGATCCACCCGGAGGAGGTCACCGATGAGATGCTGGAGGGGTGGTTGTCAAGCATCATGGGGAATAAAGACAGCCCCCGAGGAGCCAGAAGGGTGATTCCACTCGACCACTCATATGAAGTGGATCAGGTATGTTTTTGTGTCGGATATCTCATCTTCTGTATTAGTCTTCTTTGTGTAAGTCGACTGACTTTAGTCCTGTCCATTGTCTTCCAGGCTACCACTGAGATGTACTCGACGCCCAACGGAGCCCAAGGGCCGACCGAGGAAGGCGAGGGGAGCGGAGGCGAGAGCGGGACGACCAGGTCGAGTGGGAGTCCGACGGTGAGGGGGAGGAGGGCGATGACATCTTCTCCAGTGAAGAGGAGGAGGAAGCTGAACCCTCCCGCCCGGAGGGACGATCCAAGCTCGCCCACGATCCAGCGCAGGAACGTGGCAAGGCGACCGCTCCTGTCGGGCAGTCGTCGAAACGCCCTCAGACTTTTTCTCCTCCACCGACCGGGAAGGCTCCCAAGCACCCACGAACGGCGCCATCTAAGCCGCCCAAGGCTTTGCCCAAGATGAAGATAGTTGTTCCCACCATTTCGGGGTAACAACAACACTTGCTTTCCTTTGTCGACTGTGGACGGATCCTTGGTCGATTCCCTGGGCCAACTGACTAATCTTTTCTGATTTGTAGTGGAGCAACTTCTGAGGTCTCTGCCAGGAACGACGACCAAGAGATGGAGGACGCTGTCACCTCCAACCCTGGTACGATTACTGCCGTCCTGCTTACGAGTCGACTGAAGTGTTGGTCGATTGAATGTTGTCCTTGCAGCTCCTCCTCATGTTATCGACCTCCCGGACGACGACGACGACGCACCATTGAGGGTGAAGAGGAAGAAGAAGGTGTTGGCTGGCAAGACTCCGCAATCCACTCCCGCGCCTGAGGCTGCAGTTCGGGATGATGGTGAACCCACTCGGGCTTCCGTGACCTTCGTTGTTCCTTTGACGAGTGTGCAGCCTTCAGCGTCGACTGCAGATCCGTCTTCGCTTTTTGCTGCGTACCCCGTCCTTGAGGACCAAGTGGCTGCTGCGAAGGAGGCTGTACGCCAGGCTGGAGTCATGATGGAACAGGTAAAAGTGGCTCGGGAGGCTTGCCAGGCGGCTTACGACGCAAGCTCAGCTCTTCAGAGCAATGTCCAGGTCAGTCGACTTCAACACTTGGTCTGTTTTGGTATGTCCTTTGAAGATTCTCTTTCCCGAAGGTCTTTAAGTTTGTACACCCACTGGGTGGGTGTGTGTGTTTTTTTTTGACGAGTGGGGGCACGCTAAGTGCACCCACTGGGTGTAGTCCCCGAGACTACGGTCGGCTGCTGGCAGTCGGCTGTAGTCTTTAAATTGAGTCATAGTTGAGTTTCTTCGCTCTGTCTGATCGGGCCATGTCGAATGGAACGGTATCCCGTCGACTGCGGGCAGTCGACGGCTTTCTCTCTTCTTTTTTTTACTGGGTGTAGGCTTATTATCTCTTAGCTGCTCGGAAGCAACTTGTGTTTGACTCGACTTCAGGGGTCGGTCGGGTGGCCTTTGACTCGACTTCAGAGGTCGGTCGGGTGGGATAAGAACCAGTGGGGGCACGCTAAGTGCACCCACTGGGTGTAGTCCCCGAGACTATGGTGGACTGCTGGCAGTCGATCGTAGTCTTAGTGTTTACTGCCTTTGTTGCTTTTTCCTTTTTACTGAAATTGTAACTCCTCCTCTCTGGCTTCAGAAATCTTGTGATCTTGTAACCCACTTGGCTGACTTGGAGAAGCAGCAAATTCAAATGAAACTTGATCTGGAGCTGGCCAGGACAGAACTGCAGACGGTCAGAGATGGCGCCGCAGGTAAGACGCCTTTGTCAACTGGTTAGTATTTCTTTGCTTTCTCCGACTCAACCATCATTTTTGCAGAAACACTGAAAGAAGCTCTGGCGAAGAAGGATCAGGACTTGGCTGCTGCCCGCAAGGAGGCTGAAGACAAGACCGCTCTGGCCGCACAGAAGCTATCTTCGGTCGACCACTTAGAACAAGAAAATACCAAGCTCAAGACTGCTCTGAATGAAGCCAACAGGGAGTGTTCACGTTGGAA
This sequence comes from Triticum urartu, assembly GCF_056163025.1. Classification (NCBI taxonomy): domain Eukaryota; kingdom Viridiplantae; phylum Streptophyta; class Magnoliopsida; order Poales; family Poaceae; genus Triticum; species Triticum urartu. The sequence continues at coordinate 750,533,146 of NC_141879.1, read as the reverse complement.
GAAGGAGAACCTCACCCTGAGCGAGAAGCTGGAAGGCCTCGCTCGCGGGAGAAACGACCTGGAGAGCTACTTGGGGGACCTCGCGAAGAAGTTGTACCTTAAGCTTGAAGGTGCGCATTCAGTTCCGACTGGTTTTTGAGTCGACTCATTCTGTGAAAATTGTCTTATCCTTGAATCTTGTATGCAGAGCTTTGCAAGAATTTTGAAGAGGAGACCAGTCGAGTGGAGCCGAGCTTGGACCCTGTTAACTCTGTTGTGAAGGACGAGGCCGCAATGAACGTGCTCCGTCAGGAGTCTCGTGTTGACGGCGTCGTGCATTACTTGGCTCGACTGAAGGTTGCCATGACGCGGATCGACCCGACACTTTGGCCAGAATCTACGCTCCAGAATGATCTCGAGTCTTTGATGACTCGACTCAATGGAATCTCTGACCGAGTGCAGGAGTGGTAGAAGTCTTCAGCTCGGTGTGGCGCTGACGTGGCTCTGCCCTGGTCCGCGTCCACTGTAAGGAGGTGCGGGAGGAGAAGCTGGACACCATCCAAGTCGCCAACACGAGGAAGCACAACTTCCAGGACTTCATGGAGACATTCATTGCTGCTGCTACCCGCATCGCAGATGGGATCGACTCGGATGAGTTCGTCGCCCCTGCCAGTCCTCCTCCTCCTGAGGAATGAAAAAACTTGCCTCGGGATGCCGAGTGTATTTTGTAATACGTTGAACTCTGCCTTAAATTCGCCTCGGAATGCCGAGTGGAAGTGTAACAGTTTTGACTCTGCCGAGCTATGGGCTCGAGTACTTTGATCTGAGGTCTCTCGGATCTTTTAGGCTTTATTTGAACTTGATTTGTCGTTGAATCTCTTTGTGGATGACCCGTCGAGTGGGAGGTTTGCTCTCCACTTGGTAGGATTTTTAAACTTAGGTGAGTGCTGACCACAGCTAAGTCTCTTCGTAGGAGAGCTTATGCGAGTGCTGACCGCAGCTAAGTCTCTTTGTAGGACAGCTTAGGCGAGTGCTGGACTACAGCTAAGCCCCCCGAGTGGGAGGTTTGCTCTCCACTCGGTAGGATTTTTTTAAACTTAGGCGAGTGCTGACCGCAGCTAACTCTCTTCGTAGGAGAGCTTAGGCGAGTGCTGGACTGCAGCTAAGCCCCCGAGTGGGAGGTTTGCTCTCCACTCGGTAGGATTTTTTAAACTTAGGCGAGTGCTGACCGCAGCTAAGTCTCTGCGTAGGAGACCTTAGGCGAGTGCTGGACTGCAGCTAAGCCCCCGAGTGGGAGGTTTGCTCTCCACTCGGTAGGATTTTCTAAACTTAGGCGAGTGCTGACCGCAGCTAAGTCTCTTCGTAGGAGAGCTTAGGAGAGTGCTGAACTGCAGCTAAGCCCCCGAGTGGGAGGTTTGCTCTCCACTCGGTAGGATTTCTTAAACTTAGGCGAGTGCTGACCGCAGCTAAGTCTCTTCGTAGGAGAGCTTAGGCGAGTGCTGAACTGCAGTTAAGCCCCCGAGTGGGAGGTTTGCTCTCCACTCGGTAGGATTTTTTAAGCTTAGGCGAGTGCTGACCGCAGCTAAGTCTCTTCGTAGGAGAGCTTAGGCGAGTGCTGAACTGCAGCTAAGCCCTCGAGTGGGAGGTTTGCTCTCCACTCGGTAGGATTTTTTAAACTTAGGCGAGTGCTAACTGCAGCTAAGTCTCTGCGTAGCAGACCTTAGGCGAGTGCTGGACTGCAGCTAAGCCCCCGAGTGAGAGGTTTGCTCTCCACTCGGTAGGATTTTTTAAACTTAGGCGAGTGCTGACCGCAGGTAAGTCTCTTCGTAGGAGAGCTTAGGCGAGTGCTGAACTGCAACTAAGCCCCCGAGTGGGAGGTTTGCTCTCCACTCGGTAGGATGTTTTAAACTTAGGCGAGTGCTGACCGCAGCTAAGTCTCTTCGTAGGAGAGCTTAGGCGAGTGCTGAACCGCAGCTAAGCCGCCGAGTGGGAGGATCGCTCTCCACTCGGTAGGATTTTTTGAAACTTAGGCGAGTGCCGGACTCGCAGCTAAGTCACCCACTGGGGGTTCTCGTATGTAAACAGAAGCGACAACAATCATTGGAACACTCTTAACCTTGATAGAAATGAAGTGCGGAAGTTTCTCTTATTACATCTTTATGGGAAGGAACTTAAGTGTAAAAGGGGCGGAGTAGTTCCGCATTCCAAGCTCGCGGCTCGTCGATCTGGCGATCAACATTGTAGAGGTGATACGCTCCGTTGTGGAGGACTCTGGTGATGATGAAGGGGCCTTCCGAAGTAGGAGCAAGCTTGTGTGGTTTCTGATGATCCACTCGGAGGACCAAATCTCCTTCTTGGAAGGCTCGACCCTTCACATGCCGGGCGTGGAATCGACGCAAGTCTTGCTGATAAATGGTCGATCTGATCATGGCCATCTCCCTCTCTTCTTTGAGGAGGTCGACTACGTCTTGCCGGGCCTGTTCTGCTTCATCTTCGGTGTAAAGCTCGACTCGGGGCACGTTGTGAAGAAGATCACTTGGCAGAACCGCTTCGGCTCCATAAACCAGAAAGAATGGAGTTCTTCCAGTCGACCGGTTGGGGGTGGTCCTCAATCCCCACAGAACTGACGGAAGCTCGTCGACCCAAGCACCTGCCGCGTGCTTGAGATCACGCATCAGCCGAGGTTTCAGTCCTTTAAGAATCAGACCATTTGCTCTCTCAGCTTGCCCATTCGACTGAGGATGCGCGACCGACGCATAGTCGACTCGTGTGCCTTGAGCGGCGCAAAAAGCTCTGAACTGGTCCGAATCGAAGTTTGACCCATTGTCGGTGATGATGCTATGAGGGACTCCATATCTGAATGTTAGTCCTTTGACAAAACTGATAGCAGTGCCAGCATCGAGGTTCTTGATAGGCTTGGCTTCGATCCATTTGGTGAACTTGTCGACTGCCACAAGCACATGCGTGAACCCACTCCTGCCTGTTCTCAGTGGACCGACCATGTCCAGTCCCCAGACAGCGAATGGCCAGACGAGAGGAATGGTCTTCAGGGCCGATGCAGGCTTGTGTGACATGTTGGAGTAGAACTGGCAGCCTCCGCACTTGTCGACTATCTCTTTTGCCATCTCATTTGCTCTAGGCCAGAAGAATCCCGCTCGGTATGCTTTAGCCACAATGGTCCGAGAGGACGCATGGTGGCCGTAGGTTCCCGAGTGGATATCATCAAGGATTATCCGACCTTCTTCTGGTGTAATGCACTTCTGACCGATTCCAGTCGCGCTTTCTCTATACAACTGCCCCTTTATGACTGTGAAGGCCTTAGATCGGCAGACGATCTGTCGAGCCTCTCCCTCGTCTTCTGGGAGTTCTTTCCTTAGGATATACGCGATGTATGGTATCGTCCAGTCGGGAGTGACGGCCAAGACTTCCATGATCAGGTCGATCACAGCAGGAACTTCGACTTCAGTCGGATCTGTGGCACTTTTCGATTGTGGGGCTTCTTCTGTGAAAGGATCTTCCTGGACTGATGGCGAGCGGATGTGCTCCAAAAACACATTGCTGGGAATGGCTTCTCGCTTGGAGCCTATCTTTGCCAGGTCATCAGCTGCTTGGTTTTTCAGTCGGGGGATGTGATGAAGCTCTAACCCCTCGAATTTCTTTTCTAGCTTTCTCACTGCATTGCAATAACCAGTCATAGCTGTACTTCTGACGTCCCACTCCTTCATCACCTGATTAACCACCAAATCTGAGTCGCCATAGACCATGAGGTGACGGACGCCGAGTGAAATGGCCATGCGCAACCCATACAAAAGTGCTTCATACTCTGCTTCATTGTTGGAGGAATCGAAGTGAATCTGGAGAACATATCTGAGCTTATCTCCTCGGGGGGAGACTAGAACTACCCCAGCACCAGAACCATTCAGAATCTTAGATCCGTCGAAAAACATGGTCCAATGCTCCGAGTGAACTTGAGTCGACAGTTGCTGTTCAATCCACTCGGCGATGAAATCTGCGATTGCTTGGGACTTGATAGCCTTCTTTGCTTCAAACTTGATATCTAGGGGAAGGAGTTCAATCGCCCACTTGGCCACTCGACTAGTTGCATCTCTGTTATGCAGAATCTCTGACAGTGGGGCGTCGCTGACGACTATAATGGAATGGTCAGAGAAGTAGTGTGCAACCTTCTTCGTGGTCATGTAAATCCCATATACAAGCTTCTGATAGTGAGGGTATCTTTGTTTTGAAGGGGTCAAAACTTCAGACAGATAATAGACTGGGCGCTAAACTCTGAAGGCCTTTCCTTCTTCTTCCCGCTCGACCGTGAGTACTGTACTGACAACTTGTCCTGTGGCCGCAATGTACAGCAGCAGAGGCTCTTTGCTGATTGGGGCAGCAAGCACCGGCTGGGTGGAGAGCAGAGCTTTGAGTTCTGCAAACGCTGCGTCAGCTTCTGGAGTCCACTCGAACTTGTCAGACTTCTTCATCAGTCGGTAGAGAGGCAATGCCTTCTCACTGAGACGAGAAATGAATCGACTTAAAGCGGCCAGGCAGCCTATAAGCTTTTGGACATCGTGCATCCGTATAGGACGCTTCATCTGGAGTATGGTGCCAATCTTCTCAGGATTGGCGTCGATCCCTCGTTCGGAAATGAGAAAACCGAGTAACTTTCCGCCTGGAACTCCGAATGTGCATTTTGATGGATTGAGCTTGATATCATACCTCCTGAGGTTGGCAAAAGTTTCGGCAAGGTCAGCTCGCAGGTCGGAACCTTTCCGTGACTTGACCACAATATCATCCATGTATGCCTCCACATTCCGACTGATTTGAGTGAGTAAACACTTCTGGATCATTCTCATGAACGTGGCTCCGGCGTTCTTGAGGCCGAACGGCATGGTGACATAACAGAAGCATCTGAATGGGGTGATGAAAGCTGTTTTGATTTCGCCGGGTCCATACAGACGGATCTGATGGTACCCGGAATAAGCATCTAGAAAAGACAACCTCTCGCACCCCGCAGTTGAGTCGACTATTTGGTCGATGCGAGGGAGAGGAAAATGATCCTTTGGGCAGGCCCGATTGATATGTTTGAAATCAATGCACATGCGAAGAGACTTGTCCTTCTTGGGGACCATGACGACATTGGCGAGCCACTCGGAGTGGTAAATTTCTCGGATGAACTCTGCTGCTAAGAGCCGAGCCACCTCCTCGCCAATGGCTTGCTTCTTCTGGACGGCGAACCGTCGAAGATGTTCCTTCACAGGCTTGAATTTTGGGTCGACCCGTAGACGGTGCTCAACCAGCCCCCTGGGAACTCCAGGCATGTCGGAGGGTTTCCATGCGAAGATGTCCCAGTTCTCACGGAGGGGCTGGATGAGCGCTTCCTCCTATTTGGAGTCAAGCGTCGTTGAGATGTGAGTCGGGGCAGCATCGGGGTCCGTCGGGTGAACGTCGACTGTTTTCGTTTCACCGGACGACTGAAAAGCTGATTCTGAAGCAGGCTTCTTGACTCGTAGCAACTCGGTTGGGTCGGCAGTCTTTTGGTACTCTTGCAACTCGACCACTGCCATCTGAGCATCTGCAATCTTTGAGCCCTTCTGAAAGCACTCTTCCGCCTTTTTCCGATTGCCCGTGATAGTGATCACACCTTTGGGGCCAGGCATCTTCAGTTTGAGGTACACGTAACATGGCCGGGCCATGAAGCGTGCGTAAGCTGGCCTGCCCAAAATGGCGTGATAAGCACTTTGGAAGTCCACGACCTCGAATGTCAACTTTTCCTTGCGGTAATTCTTTGAATCACCAAAAACCACATCAAGAGCGATCTGGCCGAGTGATTGGGCTTTCTTCCCAGGAATGACTCCATGGAAACTCATGTTACTGGTGCTGAGTCTGGACATCGGAATGCCCATTCCTTTCAATGTTTCAGCATACAGTATGTTCAGGCCACTGCCTCCATCCATCAGTACTTTAGTCAGTCGAGTACCTTCAACAATTGGGTCGACCACCAAAGCTTGCCTCCCAGGGGTGGCAATGTGCGTCGGGTGATCAGACTGGTCGAATGTGATGGCAGTCTGGGACCACTTCAGGTAACTGGGTGTTGCCGGGGCAACCATGTTCACCTCTCGGTTAATGACTTCCAGTCGACTTTTGCTTTCGACATCGGCAAAAATCATCAGTGTGGAATTGACTTGGGGGTATCCATCGTCACTGTCTTCCTTGTCCTCGACCCTGTCCGACTCTTTTTCCTTATCCTTGGACTACTTCCCTTGGAACTGCTGGATCAGGAGTCGGCACTGTCGAGTGGTATGCTTCGGGTAAATAAAATTACCCTCTTCATCCTTCTTGGTGTGGATGTGACATGGCAGATCCAAAACATCATTTCCGTCTTGATCCTTGACTTTTTTGGGCTTCCAGGCGCCCTTGGGTTTTCCCTTGAAGTTTCCTTGGGCTACGGCCAGGGCCTCTCCAGGAGCGGCTGGCTCGGCCTTCCGCTTCTGCTTCCGACTAGAATTGCCTCCAGTTTCCTGGGCGACTGCTTTCTGCTTGCCACTCCGGAGTCGATCTTCGTCTTCTCCGTTAGCATACTTGGTGGCAATCTCCATCATCCGATTCAGAGACATCTCTCCAGTTCGACCGAACTTCAGATTCAACTCTCTGTATTTAACACCTTCCTTGAAGGCACAAACTGCTTGATGGTCCGGCACGTTTTCAACCGAGTGATGCAGCATGATCCACCTCTGGAAGTACTCCCTCAGAGTTTCATTCGGCTTCTGCACGCAAGACCGCAGCTCGGTTAGGCCCATGGGTCGCTTACATGTTCCTTCAAAGGTTGTGATAAACACTCGGGAGAGGTCCTCCCAAGTGTAAATGCTGCTGGGTGCTAACTGATTTAGCCATGCTCTGGCCGAGCCCTCTAACATGAGAGGCAAATGCTTCATGGCCACCTCGTCATTGCCACCGCCAATCTGTACAGCCACTCGATAATCTTCGAGCCAGGTGTCAGGCTTAGATTCACCGGTGAACTTGCTGATTCCAGTCACCAACCTGAAATTGGGAGGTATCACTGCAGCTCTGATGGCTCGACTGAAGCAATCTGGCCCTGAAGCGCGTACTCTGCTGCTGGCAGGCGCATCTCTGTTGTGGCCCCCTCGATGAGCTCTGTTCCTCTCAACCAAACCTTGAACGAGGATGGATCTCGCATCGAAGCCTGGGTCTCTGGGGTCGACTGGAATCCTCTACCCGACACTATGAGGGCGTCTGTCATCTTGCCGTCGAGGCGCATACGACCCGCTCCTGGGGGAGGGGTTGGCACTCGACGTTGACCATCACGGTCGAATCGGTGATCATACTGCTCATTCCTCCGGCACTGATCATGTTGGCCACCACGTCCCTCACGCCTCGGGGGCGATCTCGCGCTGTGAGCTAACTCAACTGTATCTGTTGCGACAGACCAACTGTGGATCCTATTCCGCGATTGCGAGACAGTGGAATTCTGGTCTCCCGCCGCCCGGAGCAATGCTCTGATCTGTAACAAGCCCCTGTCCGCCTCTGACTGGGAGGGCTGAATTGATTCTGCTATACGGGCCGCGGCGGCCAGATTCTGAACTGGGGTTCGATATACCTCCGTCGGCGGGAAGAGCTGGCGTCGACTAGACTCGGGAGCCCGCTGACGCGCTTGCTCGTCGAGTGCTCGCTGGAGATTCTCTAGTCGAGTGCGCTCGGCCAGGTTGGCCAAACGCGCGTCCTCCAAGGCCCGGGCCTCGGGGGTCTCTCCGACGATAGGAGTGCGGAGCGCGTCCATGTTCCGGCGGCGAAGCTCCTCTCGCTGCAATGACGTGAGAGGTTCGGGGAGATATTCGTCGTGGGGATGCGACGGATCGCCCCCACCCGCGCCTCCGTCAGTGCGAGGGAAACCAGGGGGACTGTGTGTTCCATCGACCGCCAGAACCTCAGCCGCTGGATCGCTGCTGTCCCAATCGGATGCGGTCTCCATGGAGCCAGTCGACAGATCGAACAGGCCGTAGAGGGATTCGACGGGCTCGATGGCCGCGACTTGCGGGGCTGCCGATTGGCGGGCCACGGAGTGCCTCACCCACCGCTGAAGTCTCGACCGACCGGAGCGCTTGCGCTGGTGGGAGACAGGGCGGGGAGACGATACGGGGGCCGACCCATATTGGGTCGACGATTGCCGCAGGAGGACGCCGTGAACGCATGCGCGGAAATGTGTCGCACCGCGAGCGGGGAGCGCGTCGATGTCGAGCGGCGCCTCCTGAAGCCAGGCAGAGTCGTCGATGATGAAGGTGAACGCGCCGAGACGGATCTCGCGGTCCTCCACCAAAACTCCGCAAGAAAACATGATCAAAGGGATCGAGAAAAATCACAACTTCTCCAACTAAGCGCTAAGATTCTTGCCCCAAGGTGGGCGCCAACTGTCGTGGTTCTAACTCTGATAGTGATGTAGGGGGGTGAGTATGGAGAGGCGAGATCCTAGCTATGGGGAAGTTGTTACACGCGAGGTTTACGAGTTCAGGCCCTTCTCGGAGGAAGTAATAGCCCTACGTCTCGGGGCCCGGAGGCGGTCGACTGGATTATGCGTGTATAGGTTACAGGGGTGCGAACCCTTCCTACTGAGGAGGGGGGTGGCTTATATAGATTTCGCCGGCCCCTTCATGCCCTCAGTAATGCAGGGTTTAAAGTACATTTAAGATTGGGCGTTACTGGTAACGCCTCTAATAAAGTGCTATAATGACCATGAAGACTACTTAACGGCTGACCGTTTGCCTACAGAGCGACTGCTGATCTCCTGGTGGTCGAGTGATAGCTTCTTGGTCGAGTGATAGCTTCTTGGTCGAGTGTCTTGAGTGGAATGCCTTCAAGTCGATTGAAAGGTGATTTCTCCCAGGGGTGTCCTAGAGTAGGACTCTTGGGTCAGGCCCGTGTCCCTACCCTAGGTACATGTCTTCATCATAGGACTCTTGGGTCAGGCCCGTGTCCCTACCCTAGGTACATGTCTTCATCAGCCGGCCCCCCTCTCTCTTTTCCCCCTCGGCGAATCCTATTCCAACTAGGATTGGGGGGGAATCCTACTCCCAGAGGGAGTAGGACTCTCCTGGCGCGCCCTATGTGGCCGGCCAGCCTTCCCCCCCTTTTGGTCCTTTATATACTAAGGCAGAGGCACCCTAGAACACACAAGTTGATCCAAGTAATCTATTCCTTAGCCGTGTGCGGCGCCCCCAGCCACCATAGTCCTCGATAATACTGTAGTGGAGTTTAGGCGAAGCCCTGCTGCTGTAGTGCATCAAGATCGTCACCACGCCGTCGTGCTGACGGAACTCTTCCCCGACACTTTGCTGGATCGGAGTCCGGGGATCGTCATCGAGCTGAACGTGTGCTAGAACTCGAAGGTGCCGTAGTTTCGGTGCTTGATCGGTCGGATCGTGAAGACGTACGACTACATCAACCAAGCGCTTCCGTTGTCGATCTACTAGGTATGTAGATCATACTCCCCCTCTCGTTGCTATGCATCACATGATCTTGCGTGTGCGTAGGAAATTTTTTGAAATTACTACGAAACCCAACAGTGGCATCAGAGCCTAGGTTATTTATGTTGATGTTATATGCACGAGTAGAACACAAGTGAGTTGTGGGCGATATAAGTCATACTGCCTACCAGCATGTCATACTTTCGATCGGCGGCATTGTTGGACGAGACGACCCGGACCAACATTACGCGTACGCTTACGCGAGACCGGTTCCCCCGACGTGCTTTGCACATACGTGGCTTGCGGGCGACTGTCTCTCCAACTTTAGTTGAACCGAGTATGGCTACGCCCGGTCCTTGCGAAGGTTAAAACAGAGTCAAATTGAAAAACTATCGTTGTGGTTTTGATGCGTAGGTGAGATTGGTTATTACTTAAGCCTGTAGCAGCCACGTAAAACTTGCAACAACAAAGTAGAGGACGTCTAACTTGTTTTTGCAGGGCATGTTGTGATGTGATATGGTCAAGGAATGATGCTGAATTTTATTGTATGAGATGATCATGTTTTGTAATCAAGTTATTGGCAACCGGCAGGAGCCATATGGTTGTCGCTTTATTGTATGCAATGCAATCACGATGTAATGCTTTACTTTATCACTAAACGGTAGCGATAGTCGTGGAAGCATAAGCTTGGCGAGACGACAACGATGCTACGATGGAGATCAAGGTGTCACGCCGATGACGATGGTGATCATGACGGTGCTTCGGAGATAGAGATCACAAGCACAAGATGATGATGGCCATATCATATCACTTATATTGATTGCATGTGATGTTTATCCTTTTATGCATCTTATCTTGCTTTGATTGACGGAAGCATTATAAGATGATCTCTCACTAAATTATCAAGAAGTGTTCTCCCTGAGTATGCACCGTTGCGAAAGTTCTTCATGCTGAGACACCACGTGATGATCGGGTGTGATAGGTTCTACGTTCAAATACAACGGGTGCAAAACAGTTGCGCAAGCGGAATACTCAGGTTATACTTGACGAGCCAAGCATATACAGATATGGCCTCGGAACACGGAGACCGAAAGGTCGAGCGTGAATCATATAGTAGATATGATTAACATAATGATGTTCACCAATGAAACTACTCCATCTCACGTGATGATCGGACATGGTTTAGTTGATTTGGATCACGTGATCACTTAGAGGATTAGAGGGATGTCTATCTAAGTGGGAGTTCTTAAGTAATATGATTAATTGAACTTAAATTTATCATGAACTTAGTCCCTGATAGTATCTTGCTTGTTTATGTTGATTGTAGATAGATGACTCGTGCTGTTGTTCCGTTGAATTTTAATGCGTTCCTTGAGAAAGCAAAGTTGAAAGATGATGGTAGCAATTACACGGACTGGGTCCATAACTTGAGGATTATCCTCATTGCTGCACAGAAGAATTACGTCCTGGAAGCACCGCTGGGTGCCAGGCCTGCTGCAGGAGCAACGCCGGATGTTATGAATGTCTGGCAGAGCAAAGCTGATGACTACTCGATAGTTCAGTGTGCCATGCTTTACGGCTTAGAATCGGGACTTCAACGATGTTTTGAACGTCATGGAGCATATGAGATGTTCCAGGAGTTGAAGTTAATATTTCAAGCAAATGCCCGGATTGAGAGATACGAAGTCTCCAATAAGTTCTATAGCTGCAAGATGGAGGAGAACAGTTCTGTCAGTGAGCATATACTCAAAATGTCTGGGTATAATAATCACTTGATTCAATTGGGAGTTAATCTTCCAGATGATTGCGTCATTGACAGAATTCTCCAATCACTGCCACCAAGCTACAAGAGCTTCGTGATGAACTATAATATGCAAGGTATGAATAAGACTATTCCCGAGCTCTTCGCAATGCTGAAAGCTGCGGAGGTAGAAATCAAGAAAGAGCATCAAGTGTTGATGGTCAACAAGACCACTAGTTTCAAGAAAAAGGGCAAAGGGAAGAAGAAGGGGAACTTCAAAAAGAACGGCAAGCAAGTTGCTACTCAAGAGAAGAAACCCAAACCTGGACCTAAGCCTGAAACTGAGTGCTTCTATTGCAAGCAGACTGGTCGCTGGAAGCGGAACTACTCCAAGTATTTGGCGGATAAGAAGGATGGCAAGGTGAACAAAGGTATATGTGATATACATGTTATTGATGTGTACCTTACGAATGCTCGCAGTAGCACCTGGGTATTTGATACTGGTTCTGTTGGTAATATTTGAAACTCAAAACAGGGACTACGGATTAAGCGAAGATTGGCTAAGGACGAGGTGACGATGCGCGTGGGAAACGGTTCCAAAGTCGATGTGATCGCAGTCGGCACGCTACCTCTACATCTACCTTCGGGATTAATATTAGACCTAAATAATTGTTATTTGGTGCCAGCTTTAAGCATGAGCATTATATCTGGATCTTGTTTGATGCGAGACGGTTATTCATTTAAATCGGAGAATAATGGTTGTTCTATTTATATGAGTAATATCTTTTATGGTGATGCAACCTTGAAGAGTGGTCTATTCTTGTTAAATCTCGATAGTAGTAATACACATATTCATAATGTTGAAACCAAAAGATGTAGAGTTGATAATGATAGTGCAACTTATTTGTGGCACTGCCGTTTAGGTCATATCGGTGTAAAGCGCATGAAGAAACTCCATACTAATGGACTTTTGGAACCACTTGATTATGAATCACTTGGTACTTGCGAACCGTGCCTCATGGGCAAGATGACCAAAACACCATTCTCCGGTAGTATGGAGAGAGCAACAGATTTGTTGGAAATCATACATACAGATGTATGTGGTCCGATGAATATTGAGGCTCGTGGCGGATATCGTTATTTTCTCACCTTCATAGATGATTTCAGCAGATATGGGTATATCTACTTAATGAAACATAAGTCTGAAACATTTGAAAAGTTCAAAGAATTTCAGAGTGAAGTTGAAAATCATCGTAACAAGAAAATAAAGTTTCTACGATCTGATCGTGGAGGAGAATATTTGAGTTTGGTGTACATTTGAAAAATTGTGGAATAGTTTCGCAACTCACGCCACCCGGAACACCACAGCGTAATGGTGTATCCGAACGTCGTAATCGTACTTTACTGGACATGGTGCGATCTATGATGTCTCTTACTGATTTACCGCTATCGTTTTGGGGATACGCTCTAGAGACGGCCGCATTCACGTTAAATAGGGCACCATCAAAATCCGTTGAGACGACGCCTTATGAACTGTGGTTTGGCAAGAAACCAAAGTTGTCATTTCTGAAAGTTTGGGGCTGCGATGCTTATGTGAAAAAGCTTCAACCTGATAAGCTCGAATCCAAATTGGAGAAATGTGTCTTCATAGGATATCCAAAGGAAACTATTGGATACACCTTCTATCACAGATCCGAAGGAAAGACTTTTGTTGCTAAATTCGGAAACTTTCTAGAGAAGGAGTTTCTCTCGAAAGAAGTGAGTGGGAGGAAAGTAGAACTTGACGAGGTAACTGTACCTGCTCCCTTATTGGAAAGTAGTGCATCACAGAAAACTGTTTCTGTGACACCTACACCAGTTAGTGAGGAAGCTAATGATAATGATCATGAAACTTCAGGACAAGATACTACTGAACCTCGTAGATCAATCAGAGTGAGATCCGCACCAGAGTGGTACGGTAATCCCGTTCTGGAAGTCATGCTGCTAGATCATGATGAACCTACGAACTATGAAGAAGCAATGGTGAGCCCAGATTCCGCAAAGTGGTTTGAAGCCATGAAATCTGAGATGGGATCCATGTATGAGAACAAAGTATGGACTTTGGTTGACTTGCCCGATGATCGGCAAGCAATTGAGAATAAATGGATCTTCAAGAAGAAGACTGACGCTGACGGTAATATTACTGTCTACAAAGCGTGACTTGTCGCAAAAGGTTTTCGGCAAGTTCAAGGGATTGACTACGATGAGACCTTCTCACCCGTAGCGATGCTTAAGTCTGTCCAAATGATGTTAGCAATTGCCGCATTTTATGATTATGAAATTTGGCAGATGGATGTCAAAACTGCATTCCTGAATGGATTTCTGGAAGAAGACTTGTATATGATGCAACCAGAAGGTTTTGTCGATCCAAAGGGAGCTAACAAAGTGTGCAAGCTCCAGCGATCCATTTATGGACTGGTGCAAGCCTCTCGGAGTTGGAATAAACATTTTGATAGTGTGATCAAAGCATTTGGTTTTATACAGACTTTTGGAGAAGCCTGTATTTACAAGAAAGTGAGTGGGAGCTCTGTAGCATTTCTGATATTATATGTGGATGACATATTACTAATTGGAAATGATGTAGAATTTCTGGATAGCATAAAGGGATACTTGAATAAAAGTTTTTCAATGAAAGACCTCGGTGAAGCTGCTTACATATTAGGCATCAAGATCTATAGAGATAGATCAAAACTCTTAATTGGACTTTCACAAACCACATACCTTGACAAAATTTTGAAGAAGTTCAAAATGGATCAAGCAAAGAAAGGGTTCTTGCCTGTGTTACAAGGTGTGAAGTTGAGTAAGACTCAATGCCCGACCACCGCAGAAGATAGAGAGAATATGAAAGATGTTCCCTATGCATCAGCCATAGGATCTATCATGTATGCAATGTTGTGTACCAGACCTGATGTGTGCCTTGCTATAAGTCTAGCAGGGAGGTACCAAAGTAATCCAGGAGTGGATCACTGGACAGCGGTCAAGAACATCCTGAAATACCTGAAAAGGACTAAGGATATGCATCTCGTATATGGAGGTGACAAAGAGCTCATCGTAAAAGGTTACGTTGATGCAAGCTTTGACACTGATCCGGACGATTCTAAATCGCAAACTGGATACGTATTTACATTAAACGGTGGGGCTGTAAGTTGGTGCAGTTCTAAACAAAGCATTGTAGCGGGATCTACATGTGAAGCGGAGTACATAGCTGCTTCGGAAGCAGCAAATGAAGGAGTCCGGATGAAGGAGTTCATATCCGATCTAGATGTCGTACCTAGTGCATCGGGTCCAATGAAAATCTTTTGTGACAATACTGGTGCAATTGCCTTGGCAAAGGAATCCAGATTTCACAAGAGAACCAAGCACATCAAGAGACGCTTCAATTCCATCCGGGATCTAGTCCAGGTGGGAGACATAGAGATTTGCAAGATACATACAGACCTGAATGTTGCAGACCCGTTGACTAAGCCTCCTCCACGAGCAAAACATGATCAGCACCAAGGCTCCATGGGTGTGAGAATCATTACTGTGTAATCTAGATTATTGACTCTAGTGCAAGTGGGAGACTAAAGGAAATATGCCCTAGAGGCAATAATAAAGTTATTATTTATTTCCTTATATCATGATAAATGTTTATTATTCATGCTAGAATTGTATTAACCGGAAACATAATACATGTGTGAATACATAGACAAACAAAATGTCACTAGTATGCCTCTACTTGACTAGCTCGTTAATCAAAGATGGTTATGTTTCCTAACCATGAACAATGAGTTGTTATTTGATTAACGGGATCACATCATTAAGTGAATGATCTGATTGACATGACCCATCCCATTAGCTTAGCACCCGATCGTTTAGTATGTTGCTATTGCTTTCTTCATGACTTATACATGTTCCTATAACTATGAGATTATGCAACTCCCGTTTGCCGGAGGAACACTTTGGGTACTACCAAACGTCACAACGTAACTGGGTGATTATAAAGGAGTACTACAGGTGTCTCCAAAGGTACATGTTGGGTTGGCGTATTTCGAGATTAGGATTTGTCACTCCGAGTGTCGGGGAGGTATCTCTGGGCCCTCTCGGTAATGCACATCACTTAAGCCTTGCAAGCATTGCAACTAATAAGTTAGTTGCGGGATGATGTATTACAGAACGAGTAAAGAGACTTGCCGGTAACGAGATTGAACTAGGTATTTGGAATACCGACGATCGAATCTCGGGCAAGTAACATACCGATGACAAAGGGAACGACGTATGTTGTTATGCGGTCTGACCGATAAAGATCTTCGTAGAATATGTAGGATCCAATATGGGCATCCAGGTCCCGCTATTGGTTATTGGCCGGAGACGTGTCTCGGTCATGTCTACATTGTTCTCGAACCCGTAGGGTCCGCACGCTTAAGGTTACGATGACAGTTATAATATGAGTTTATGCATTTTGATGTACCGAAGGTTGTTCGGAGTCCCGGATGTGATCACGGACATGACGAGGAGTCTCGAAATGGTCGAGACATAAAGATTGATATATTGGAAGCCTATGTTTGGATATCGGAAGTGTTCCGGGTGAAATCGGGATTTTACCGGAGTACCGGGAGGTTACCGGAACCCCCCGGGAGCTATATGGGCCTTAGTGGGCTTTAGTGGAAAAGAGAAGGGGCAGCCCAAGATGGGCCGCGCGCCTCCCCCCTCCCCTAGTCCTATTAGGACAAGGAGAGGTGGCCGGCCCCCCCTCTCTCTTTTCCCCCTCCGCGAATCCTATTCCAACTAGGATTGGGGGGGGGGGGAATCCTACTCCCAGAGGGAGTAGCACTCTCCTGGCGCGCCCTATCTGGCCGGCCAGCCTTCCCCCCCTTTTGGTCCTTTATATACTGAGGCAGAGGCACCCTAGAACACACAAGTTGATCCACGTGATCTATTCCTTAGCCGTGTGCGGCGCCCCCAGCCACCATAGTCCTCGATAATACTGTAGCGGAGTTTAGGCGAAGCCCTGCTGCTGTAGTGCATCAAGATCGTCACCACGCCGTCGTGCTGACGGAACTCTTCCCCGACACTTTGCTGGATCGGAGTCCGGGGATCGTCATCGAGCTGAACGTGTGCTAGAACTCGGAGGTGCCGTAGTTTCGGTGCTTGATCGGTCGGATCGTGAAGACGTACGACTACATCAACCAAACGCTTCCGTTGTCGATCTACTAGGTATGTAGATCATACTCCCCCTCTCGTTGCTATGCATCACATGATCTTGCGTGTGCGTAGGAAATTTTTTGAAATTACGACGAAACCCAACATGTTGCACACAAAGTGTTCCTCCGGTAAATGGGAGTTGCATAATCTCATAGTCATAGGAACATGTATAAGTCATGAAGAAAACAAGAGCAACATACTAAACGATCAAGTGCTAAGCTAACGGAATGGTTCAAGTCAATCACATCATTCTCCTAATGATGTGATCCCATTACTCAAATGGCAACTCATGTCTATGGCTAGGAAACATAGCCATCTTTGATCAACGAGCTAGTCAAGTAGAGGCATACTAGTGACACTATGTTTGTCTATGTATTCACACATGTATTATTATTCCGATTAATAAAGTTCTAGCATGAATAATAAACATTTATCATGATATGAGGAAATAAATAATAACTTTATTATTGCCTCTAGGGCATATTTCCTTTAGTCTCCCACTTGCACTAGAGTCAATAATCTAGTTCACATCGCCATGTGATTTAACACCAATTGTTCACATCACTATGTGATTAACACCCATAGTTCACATTGCCATGTGACCAACACTCAAAGGGTTTACTAGAGTCAGTAATCTAGTTCACATCGCTATGTGATTAACACCCAAAGAGTACTAGGGTGTGATCATGTTTTACTTGTGAGAGAAGTTTAGTCAACGGGTCTGCCAAAATTCAGATCCGTAAGTATTTTGCAAATTTCTATGTCTACAATGCTCTACACGGAGCTACTCTAGCTAATAGCTCCCACTTTTAATATGTATCCAGATTGAGACTTAGAGTCATCTGGATCAGTGTAAAAAACTTGCATCGACGTAAACCTTTACGATGAACCTTTTGTCACCTTCATAATCGAGAAACGTATCCTTATTCCACTCAGGATAATTTTGACCGCTGTCCAGTGATCTACTGCTAGATCACTATTGTACTCCCTTGCCAAACTGAGTGGTAGGGTATACAGTATATCTGGTACACAGCATGGCATAGTTTATAGAACCTATGGCTGAGGCATAGGGAATGACTTTCATTCTCTTTCTATCTTCTGCCATGGTCGGGCTTTGAGTCTTACTTAATTTCACACCTTCTAACATATGCAAGACCTCTTTCTTTGACTGTTCCATTTTGAACTATTTCAAAATCTTGTCAAGGTTTGTACTCATTGAAAAAACTTATCAAGCGTCTTGATATATCTCTATAGATCTTGATGCTCAATATGTAAGCAGCTTCACCAAGGTCTTTCTTTGAAAAACTCCTTTCAAATACTCCTTTATGCTTTCCAGAAAATTCTACATTATTTCCGATCAACAATATGTCATTCACATATATTTATCAGAAATGTTGTAGTGCTCCCACTCACTTTCTTGTAAATACAGGCTTCACCGCAAGTCTGTATAAAACTATATGCTTTGATCAACTCATCAAAGCGTATATTCGAACTACGAGATGCTTGCACCAGTCCATAGATGGATCGCTGGAGCTTGCACATTTTGTAAACACCTCTAGGATAGACAAAACCTTCTGGTTGCATCATATACAACTCTTCTTTAAGAAATCTGTTAAGGAACATAGATTTGACATCCATTTCCCAGATTTCATAAAATGTGGCAATTTGCTAACATGATTCGGACAGTCTTAAGCATCGCTACGAGTGACAAAATCTCATCATAGTCAACACCTTGAACTTTGTCAAAAACCCTTTTCAACAAGTCTAGCTTTGTAGATAGTAACACTACTATCAGCGTCCGTTTTCCTCTTGAAAATCCATTTATTTTCTATGGCTTGCTGAGGGAGTCCTGGATTAGGGGGTGTTCGGGTAGCCGGACTATACCTTCGCCGGACTCCTGGACTATGAAGATACAAGATTGAAGACTTCGTCCCGTGTCCGGATGGGACTTTCCTTGGCGTGGAAGTAAGCTTGGCGATGCGGATATTCAAGATCTCCTACCATTGCAACCGACTCTGTGTAACCCTAACCCTATCCGGTGTCTATATAAACCGGAGGGTTGTAGTCCGTAGAAAAATCAACTCCATACACAACAATCAAACCATAGGCTAGCTTCTAGGGTTTAGCCTCCTTGATCTCGTGGTAGATCTACTCTTGTACTACCCATATCATCAATATTAATCAAGCAGGAGTAGGGTATTACCTCCATTGAGAGGGCCCGAACCTGGGTAAAAACATCGTGTCCCTTGTCTCCTGTTACCATCCGGCCTTGACGCACAGTTCGGGACCGCCTACCCGTGATCCGCCGGTTTTGACACCGACATTGGTGCTTTCATTGAGAGTTCCTCTGTGTCGTCGCCTTTTAGGCCCGATGGCTCCATTGATCATCAACAACGATGAGGTCCAGGGTGAGACTTTTCTCCCCGGACAAATCTTCGTCTTCGGCGGCTTCGCTCTGCGGGCCAATTCGCTTGGCCACCTGGAGCAGATCGAAAGCTACGCCCCTGCCATCAGGTCAGGTTTGGAAGCGTAAACTACATGGCAGACATCCATGGAGATTTGATCTTCGACAGATTTGAGCCATAGCCAAGCGCACCGCACTATCTCGAGGGGCATGATCTAGCTCTACCTCCGAACTGTGTCCTGGTGGCCGCACCGCATCGGTTCTGACCCTTAACTCGGAGCCTATTGCGCTGGTCGAGGATGAGCGGTTGGACGTCACCTCGGGGGCTGCGATCTCAAAGGCGATCGAGCCGAACGCCAGCCCGATCAAATCCGATTGGGCGCCGATAATGGAGTTCACCGCCGCGGACATCTTTCAGCACTCGCCTTTTGGCGATATCCTTAATTCTCTCAAGTCTCTCTCTTCATCAGGAGAGCCCTAGCCGAACTACGGTCAGCGAGGATGGGATACGAACGATGAGGAAATTCAAAGCCCACCCACCACCCACTTTGTAGCCACTGTCGACGATTTAACCGACATGCTTGACTTCGGCTCCGAAGACATCGACGGTATGGATGACGATGTAGGAGACGAACAGGAACCAGCACCTGTAGGGCGCTGGAAGGCCACCTCGTCATATGACATATATATGGTGGATACTCCAAAAGATGGAGATGGCGTTGGAACAGCGGGGGATGACACCTCCAAGAAACAGCCAAAGCGCCGGCGTCGGCGGCGCCGCTCTAAATCCCGCCAAAGCAAAAATGGTGATTCCGGCACGGGAGATAATACTACCGCGGATAGCGCCGAAGAACACCCACCCAAGCAAGATTCGGCGCGGGAAGATGGTGAAGCCAGCCCTCACGAGAGAGCGGCAGACCGGGAGGTTGAGGACGATAACTATATGCCTCCCTCCGAAGACGAGGCAAGCCTCGATGACGACGAATTCGTCGTACCATCAGACCCCGCCGAACAAGAGCGTTTCAAACGCAGGCTTTTAGCCATGGCAAGCAGCCTCAAGAAAAAGCAGCAACAGCTTAGAGCTGACCAAGATTTGCTAGCTGATAGATGGACTGAAGTCCTTGCGGCCAAAGAGTATGAACTCGAACGCCCCTCCAAGAGTTACCCAAAGCGCAGGCCGCTACCCCGATCAGAGGAGGAAGCACCTACATCACCAGCGCACGACATGGCAGACCGGCCACCTCGCGGCCGCGACAGAGAGGCCTCCCGGCACTCCACCAAAGCCATGCCCCGACGCCGCTCAACTAAGGCACGGGAAAATGCGCCAGACCTGCGAGACGTACTGGAGGATAAGACAAGACAAACAAGATCGATCTACGGATCGCGTAGGCGCCCTACGGCACGTGACGATGATCTTCACTCCGGATACAACAAATCCGGCCGGGCCGAACACAACAGACATAGCTCCTCCGAGCTGCGTCGTGATATAGCCCAGTACAGGGGCGCCGCACACCCACTATGCTTCACAGATGAATTAATGGATCATAAAATCCCAGAGGGTTTCAAACCCGTAAACATCGAATCATACGATGGCACAACAGATCCGGCGGTATGGATCGAGGATTATCTCCTTCACATCCACATGGCACGCGGCGATGATCTACACGCCATCAAATACCTCCCGCTCAAACTTAAAGGACCGGCCCGGCACTGGCTTAACAGCTGGCCAGCAGACTCAATCGGTTCTTGGGAGGACCTGGAAGCCGCATTCCTTGACAACTTCCAGGGCACTTACGTGCGACCACCGGATGCCGATGACTTAAGCCACATAATTCAGCAGCCAGAGGAATCAGCCAGGCAATTCTGGCATGGTTCCTAACAAAGAAAAACCAGATAGTCGACTGCCCAGACGCAGAGGCCCTAGCAGCCTTCAAGCATAACATCCGTGACGAGTGCCTTGCCCGGCACCTGGGACAGGAAAAGCCGAAATCTATGGCAGCCCTCACGACACTCCTGACCCGCTTTTGCGCGGGAGAAGATAGCTGGCTAGCTCGTAGTAACAACTTAGCAAAGAACCCTGGTAATTCGGATACCATGGACAAAAGTGGAAGGACACGTCGGAACAAGCAAAAACGCCGTGTTAGCAGCGACAGTAATGAAGATACGGCAGTTAATGCTGGATTCAGAGGCTATAAATCCGGTTAGCGGAAAAAGCCATTCAAAAAGAATACTCAGGGCCCGTCCAGTTTGGACCGAATACTCGACCGCTTGTGCCAGATCCATGGCACCCCCGAAAGGCCAGCCAATCACACCAACAAAGATTGTTGGGTGTTCAAGCAGGCAGGCAAGTTAAGAGCCGAAAACAAAGACAAGGGGCTGCATAGAGATGACGAGGAGGAGCCCAGGCCGCCGAACAACAATGGACAGAAGGGCTTTCCCCCAGAAGTGCGGACGGTGAACATGATATACGCAACCCACATTCCCAAGAGGGAGTGGAAGCGCGCGTTACGGGACGTTTATGCGATGGAGCCAGTCGCCCCAAAGTTCAACCCATGGTCCTCCTGCCCGATCACTTTTGATCGAAGGGACAACCCCACTAGCATCCGTCATGGTCGCTTTGCCGCATTGGTTCTCGACCCAATCATCGACGGATTTCATCTCACAAGAGTCCTCATGGACGGCGGCAGTAGCCTGAACCTGCTTTACCAGGATACAGTGCGGAAAATGGGCATAGATCCCTCAAGGATTAAGCCCACAAAAACGACCTTTAAAGGTGTTATACCAGGTGTAGAAACCAACTGCACAGGCTCAGTAACACTTGACGTGGTCTTCGGATCCTCGGACAATTTCCGAAGCGAAGAGTTAATCTTCGATATAGTCCCGTTTCGCAGCGGCTATCACGCCCTGCTCAGACGAACCACATTCGCAAAGTTCAATGCGGTGCCGCCCTACGCATATCTCAAGCTCAAGATGCCACGCCCTCAAGGAGTAATCACGGTCAACGGAAACACCGAACGCTCCCTCCGTACGGAGGAGCACACGGCGGCTCTCGCAGCGGAAGTACAAAGAAGCCTTCTTAGGCAATTCTCCAGTCCGGCCGTCAAAAAGCCAGACACTGCCAAGCGCGCCCGGAGTAACCTGCAACAAGACCGCCTGGCACATTCTGAGCATGCGTAGCAATGCGGCCCCAACCCCAGCCCTCGCGACATAGCGAAACCAGTGCCTCGCGTACATAATTACGCCCTTGAAATACCATGGGCACAGGGGAAGGGGCACAATAACGGCACGGCCAGAATATGGCTTAAAACGTACTAGGGGCAATTCGACTGCCGCACAAACGATGCAAGATCCAGGGAGGCAGACAAGCCATGCCACATTATGGAGCTCCCAGATGGTCTCTGTTACGAGCAGTATACCTGTTTTAAATACAATTCCGCGGCCTGCCCCTGGTCAGGACATGTTAAATAGTCCAATATCTTTTTGCTTATCGCACTACTTGTATCGTTCGGCTTTGATAAATAGCCTCTCTATAAACAATGCATAGCTTTTTGTCTATTTTCTGCATTATCCTATTTTCGTATATATGTTTATGACATGATTGCACCCGTACACCATGGTACGGCAAACACGCCAGGGGCTTCAGTAACCCTCATTATGGTGTGAGAAGTCCGTACACTTTCACAAGTGCGGCACCCCGAACTTATAGCACTATATGCATCGGCTCCGAATCGTGATTTGGGTCAATAGTTTGGTTTGCCCGGCTCCTATGTTTTGGTGCCTTACGTTCCGCTATATCGGCTAAGGTAGCACTAGGAGAACCACTGCGATTGTGCCCCGGTTCAGCTGGGTTAAGCATCTCAGTGGAGAAAGCTAAAACTGACTGTCATGATGAGGCGAGAGACCGGTCGCTGTTCGAGAGGTTTTTCGAGTCCCTAAAGACTTATACCGCTTCGAGCGAGGAGCTGGCTTTGTCCGGCCAAGGCGTGAATAGCGCCCTGAACTCGGTCTTCGGAACTAGGGGCTTCACCGAAATTTAAAATTATAAAGTTCTATGGCTAAGTGAGAGTGTTCATGCATTATAGTCCGATTGCCTGGTTCGTTGTGCTGAGCGCCTCCCTCGAAGGACCCAACCATGGGAAAAAGAGCGCTCAGGTTTATCCCAAACACCCCACCACTAGTGGCATGGGGGCAGAAGCCGACGACTGGCCATCTCTCAATTTTTGATAAACGGCCGCATAGAAAATAATATTTTAAATTCAATAAGCATTGCTTAGCGCATATGAACAAGTTTTCAGCACGCAGGATAAACACGAGCGAGTTCATTCAAAAATTACATCCTTGGTACATTCATCCGCCACAAGGCGGGCACCTGCAAGAACATCCTTGTAGTAGTTCTCGGGCTTGCAATGCTCCTTCCCTGTCGGCGGCCCGTCCTTCACAAGCTTCTCACCGTCCAGCTTACCCCAGTGCACCTTTGCACGGGCAAGGGCCCTCCGGGCACCTTCAATGCAGACAGAGCGCTTGATGACCTCGAGCCTTGGACAGGCCTCCACCAGCCGCCGCACCAGCCCGAAATAGCTCACAGGCAGGGCCTCTCCGGGCCACAGCCGAACTATGAAGCCCTTCATGGCCTATTCGGCCAACTTGTGGAGCTCGACCAGCTGTTTCAGCTGGTCGCCCAAGGACACAGGGTGTCTGGCCTCAGAATACTGAGACCAGAACACCTTCTCCGTCGAGCTGCCCTCCTCAGCCCGGTAGAATGCGGTGGCATCGGATACGCTGCGGGGAAGATCTGCGAATGCCCCTGGAGAGCTCCAGATTTGGGTAAGTAACAAGTAGTTTACTTTTATATTTCTGCTCTGCATAAAGAATGCCTTACCCGCTGCTATCTTCTTCATCTCCTCCAACTCTTGGAGGGCCTTTTGGGCTTCGGCCTTGGCGGACTTGGCAGTCTCAAGGGCCGCCGTGAGCTCGGACGCTTGCGTCTTTGACTCAAGCTCCAAACTCTCATGTTTTTTCATGAGAGTCTAAAGCTCCTGCTGCACCTCGCCGACCTGTGCCCCAAGTTTCTCTCGCTCGGTGCGCTCCGCAGCCGCTTTCTTTTCGGCCTCAGACAGCGCCTGCTTGAGGGTCGCCACCTCTGTCGTGGCCCCTACAATAAGCAGTACAATCCTGTTATTTTTTGCAATCACGCCTCTCTATAGGCACTTTTTCTGTAAGGTATTTCCTACCTTCTTTTTCCTCGAGCTGCCGCTTGGCAAGGCCGAGCTCTTGCTCGGTCCGCTCGAGGTCCTTTTTCAGGACACCCACCTCCGCAGTCAGTGCGGCGGTGGATAGCAGCGAAGCCTGCACACGCATATTGACTCCTTTTTGTTAGACTCCTGCGAAATTCAATAGATCCTCTATTCGGCTTTTCTTTCCGAACGCCAAACAGAGCATCAGGGGCTACTGTCTATGCGATAATATTTTTATACATTTTTACTTACCTCGAAGCCTGTTAGAAGGCTAGCGCAAGCTTCAGTCAGTCCGCTCTTGGCGGACTGAACCCTCTAGATCACCGTACTCATAATAGTACGGTGCTCCTCGTCGATGGAGGCGCCGTCAAGCACCTCTAGCAGATTGTCTGGCGCCTCCGGTTGGACGGAGGCCGCCGGCTCAGAAGGCTTGCTCCTCTTGGGAGGAGTTCGCCTACCGCGGTCCGGAACTGTAGAAGTTTCCGGCGCGGTGTCCGGCTCAAAGCCGTACTTGGAGCCCTAGGGGGTCTTGTCCCCTTTACTCCTGGAGTCCGGGAGGTCGCCTTGCGGCTCCTCCAGGACCACCTCCTCCTCCCCGGAGCTTGTCGCGACGCCACTTCGGCGTCGTCAGCAGTGCGGGGGGAGACAGCGGGCGGAACTGAGTTCATGTCCGACGAATCCAGGAAGCCGCTCGACGAATCGTCGAGCTCGGCCCGGGGCGGGCTACATAATTACGTTCGACATTAGGGAAAGCTATGCAACAAAGGAACATCATGAGTTACTCTGATATCCGGACTTACGATTTCGCCGGATGTTTGGCCCTGTTCGGCCGCTCCTCTTCGCCCTCTTCGGCGTCGGGGGAGTAGTCCGGCGGAGGGGTCTTCCTTTTCCTAGACCCCTCAGCCTCCCCCGTTGGGGTGGCCTTCCTCTTCTCTCCTCCCTCCGCTGGGGGGGAGAGTTTTCTTCTTCCTCCTCCTCGTTTTCACGGGAAGAGGGCGTCTCGGACTCGTCGGATGACGAGTCCGAGACCACCACATTACGGGCACTCTTTCGAGTCCCCGTGGCCTTCTTCTTCTTGGCCTTCTTCTCCGGCACCACATAAGGCGCTGGAACCAGCAGCTTCACTAAGAGAGCAGGGGCTGGATCTTCGGGCAGGGGAGCCGGATAGTTGATCGGTCCGGATATCGCCCACCAAGCCTGTTAAAGGTGAGGGTGTTTAAATCCCGCATAGAGTCAAACTATGAAAAAACTTAACATCCTGTAAAAGGTGAAAATAGCTTACGTCGCTAGCGTGACGCTGCGAGCTGTATCCGCGGTCCTCGGAAGCGGATGCGGGAGCCTCGGCGCCTTTGATTAGCACCTTCCAGACGTCTTCATACGTCGTGTCGAAGAGCCTGTTAAGGGTTCGGTGCTGCGCCGGGTCGAACTCCCACAGAGTAAAGTCCCGTTGTTAGCATGGGAGAATTCGGCGAACGAGCATGACCTGGACTACATTGACAAGCCCGATTGGCTTGTTTACCAGGGACTGAATGCATGTCTTCAGTCCAGTCACCTCTTCTTCGTTACCCCACGACAGACCCATCTCTTTCCAGGACATAAGCCGCTTGGGGGGTCCGGATCGAAACTAGGGGGCTGCGATCCATTTCGGATCGCATGGCTCGGTGATGTAAAACCACCCGGCTTGCCACCCCTTTAGGGTCTCCACAAAGGAGCCCTCAAACCATAGGACGTTGGCAATCTTGCCCTCCATGGCGCCTCCGCAGTCCGCCTGGCTGCCGCGCACCACCTTGGGCTTGACGTTGAAGGTCTTGAGCCAGAGGCCGAAATGGGGGCGGACGCGGAGGAAGGCCTCGCACACGATGATAAACGCCGAGATGTTGAGGATGAAGTTCGGGGCCAGATCGTGGAAATCTAGGCCGTAGTAGAACATGAGCCCCCGGACGAATGGGTGAAGTGGAAAACCCAGTCCGCGGAGGAAGTGGGGAAGGAATACAATCCTCTCATGGGGTCTTGGGGAGGGGAGGAGCTGCCCCTTCTCGGGAAGCCGGTGCGCGATGTCTTTGGACAAGTATCCGGCCTTCCTAAGCTTTTTGACGTCGCCCTCCGTGATGCAGGAGACCTTCCGCTTGCCTCCCGCTCCGGACAACGCTGGAGAAGGTCGAGGTGAGAAATGCGGGAGATGGATAGGCAAAGGAGGAAGAAGGCATAGGTAAAAAAGGTGGATCCTTATCCCCTTATATGGGCGGATGCGGTTATGCGTCCCCACCTGCCTAATAAAACTCGCTTGCCTCTCAAGCGCCATGGTAAATGGCGCGGTTGGGTTACCCACGTCCGTATTGATGAGAATCCCGTAAAAAGGGCACACGATCTCTGCTTTGACAGGACGTGGGAAACCGCCTCGCAAAATGTGCTGAGGTGGAAAAGTAAAAGTGATCCGAGTAAAAGAACTTGGCCATAGTGTGATGACGCACTGCGGAATACGTCAGCAGATTTGATTTGTGTTAATATTATTCTCTCTACGGCAATATGTGGAAACTTATTTTGCAGAGGCGGACACTATTCTCGGTGTTTGCAAATCTTCTATGAAGAACTTGGAGGAGGAACCCGCCTTGCAATGCCGAAGACAATCTGCGCGCCAGACTCGTCGTCATTGAAGCCTGGTTCAGGGGCTACTGAGGGAGTCCTGGATTAAGGGGTGTTCGGGTAGCCGGACTATACCTTCGCCGGACTCCTGGACTATGAAGATACAAGATTGAAGACTTCGTCCCGTGTCTGGATGGGACTTTCCTTGGCGTGGAAGGCAAGCTTGGCGATGCGGATATTCAAGATCTCCTACCATTGCAACCGACTCTGTGTAACCCTAACCCTATCCGGTGTCTATATAAACCGGAGGGTTGTAGTCCGTAGAAAAATCAACTCCATACACAACAATCATACCATAGGCCAGCTTCTAGGGTTTAGCCTCCTTGATCTCATGGTAGATCTACTCTTGTACTACCCATATCATCAATATTAATCAAGCAGGAGTAGGGTATTACCTCCATCGAGAGGGCCCGAACCTAGGTAAAAACATTGTGTCCCTTGTCTCCTGTTACCATCCGGCCTTGACGCACAGTTTGGGACCCCCTACCCGAGATCCGCCGGTTTTGACACCGACACTTGCCGATCATCAGGCAAGTCAACCAAAGTCCACACTTTGTTTTCATACATGGATCCCATCTCGGATTTTATGACCTCAAGCCATTGTGGAATCTGGGCTCATCACCTCTTCCTCATAGTTTGTAGGTTCGTCAAGGTCAAGTAACATGACCTCCAGAACAGGATTACCGTACCACTCTTGTGCAGATCTCACTCTGGTTTACCTACGAGGTTCAATAGTAACTTGATCTGAAGTTACATGATCATCATCATTAGCTTCCTCACTAGTTGGTGTAGTAGTCACAGGAACAGGTTTCTGTGATGAACTACTTTCCAATAAGGGAGTAGGTACAGTTACCTCATTAAGTTCTACTTTCCTCCCACTCACTTCTTTCGAGAGAAACTCCTTCTCTAGAAAGGATCCATTCTTAGCAATGAATATCTTGCCTTCGGATCTATGATAGAAGGTGTACCCAATTGTCTCCTTTGGGTATCCTATGAAGACACATTTCTCTGATTTGGGTTTCAGCTTATCAGGACGAAACTTTTTCTTATAAGCATCGCAATCCCAAACTTTAAGAAATGACAACTTTGGTTTCTTGCCAAACCACAGTTCATACTGTGTCGTCTCAACGGATTTAGATGGTGCCATTTTTAACATGAATGCAGCTGTCTCTAATGCATAACCCCAAAACTATAGTGGTAAATCGGTAAAAAACATCATAGATTGCACTATATCCAATAAAGTACGGTTATGACGTTTGGACACACCATTACGCTGTGGTGTTCGAGATGGCGTGAGTTGCGAAACTATTCCGCATTGTTTCAAATGAAGACCAAGCTCGTAACTCAAATATTTGTCTCCGCGATCAGATCATAGAAACTTTATTTTCTTGTCACGATGATTTTCCACTTCACTCTGAAATTTTTGAACTTTTCAAATGTTTCAGACTTATGTTTCATCAAGTAGATATACCCATATCTGCTCAAATCATCTGCGAGCCTCAACACTCATCGGATCGCATACATCAATAGGTATTATTTCCAATAAGTCAGTTGCTCGCTCCATTGTTCCGGAGAACGGAGTCTTAGTCATCTTGCCCATAAGGCATGGTTCGCAAGCATCAAGTGATTCCAAAAACCCATCAGCATGGAGTTTCTTCATGCGCTTTACACCAATACAACCTAAATGGCAGTGCCACAAATAAGTTGCACTATCATTATTAACTTTGCATCTTTTAGCTTCAATATTATGAATATGTGTATCAGTACAATCGAGATCCAACGAACCATTTTTCATTGTGTGTATGACCATAGAAGGTTTTATTCATGTAAACAGAACAACAATTGTTCTCTAGCTTACGTGAATAACCGTATTGCAATAAACATGATCCAATCATATTCATGCTCAACGCAAATAGTAAATAACATTTATTTTTAGGATCAACACTAATCCCGAAAGTATAGGGAGTGTGCGATGATGATCATATCAATCTTGGAACCACTTCCAATACACATCGTCACTTCACCATTAACTAGTCTATGTTCATTCTGCAACTCCCGTTTCGAGTTACTACTCTTAGCAACTGAACCAGTAACAAAAACTGAGGGGTTGCTATAAACACTAGTAAAGTACACATCAATAACATGTATATCAAATATACTTATGTTCACTTTGCCATCCTTCTTATCCGCCAATTAGTTGGGGTAGTTCCGCTTCTAGTGACCAGTCCCTTTGCAGTAGATGCACTTAGTCTCAGGCTTAGGTCCAGACTTGGGCTTCTTCACTCGAGCAGCAACTTGCTTGCCGTTCTTCTTTAAGTTCCCCTTCTTTCCTTTTCCCCTTTTATTGAAACTAGTGGTCTTCTTAATCATCAACACTTGATGATCTTTCTTGATTTCTTCTTTCATCGATTTCATCATCATGAAAAGCTCGGGAATCGTTTTTGTCATCCCTTGCATACTATAGTTCATCACAAAGTTCTACTAACTTGGTGATGGTGACTAGAGAATTTTGTCAATCACTATTTTATTTAAAACATTAACTCCCACTTGATTCAAGCGATTGTAGTACCCAGACAATCTGAGGACATGCTCACTGCTTGAGTTATTCTCCTCCATCTTTTAGCTATAGAACTTGTTGGAGACTTCATATCTCTCAACTCGGGTATTTGCTTGAAATATTAACTTCAACTACTGGAACATCTCATATGGTCCATGACGTTCAAAATGTCTTTGAAGTCCCGATTCTAAGCCATAAAGCATGGTGCACTAAACTATCAAGTAGTCATCATATCGAGCTGGCCAAACGTTCATAACGTCTGCATTTGCTCCTGCAATCGGTCTGTCACCTAGCGGTGCATCAAGGATATAATTCTTCTGTGCAGCAATCATGATAATCCTCAGAACATGGATCCAATCCGCATTATTGCTACTAACATCTTTCAACTTAGTTTACTCTAGGAACATATGAAAATAAAACAGGGGATTTAAACGCGAGCTATTCATCTACAACATAGATACACTAATACTACCATGACTAAGTTCATGATAAATTTAAGTTCAATTAATTATATTACTTAAGAACTCCCACTTAAATAGACATCCCTCTAATCATCTAAGTGATCACGTGATCCAAATCAACTAAACCATAACCGATCATCACGTGAAATGGAGTAGTTTTCAATGGTGAACATCACTATGTTGATCATATCTACTATATGATTCACGCTCGACCTTTCGGTCTCAGTGTTCCGAGGCCATATCTGCATATGCTAGGCTCGTCAAGTTTAACCTGAGTATTCTGCATGTGCAAAACTGGCTTGCACACGTTGTAGATGGACGTAGAGCTTATCACACCCGATCATCACGTGGTGTCTGGGCACGACGAACTTTGGCAACGGTGCATACTCAGGAGAACAATTTTATCTTGAAATTTAGTGAGAGATCATCTTATAATGCAACCGTCAATCAAAGCAAAATAAGATGCATAAAAGATAAACATCACATGCAATCAATATAAGTGATATGATATGGCCATCATCATCTTGTGCTTGCACTAGTAGAAAAGGGTCAAACGTGAAGCACATTAGTGCCGGTTTGTATTTGAGCCGGCACTAATGTATACATTAGTGCCGGTTCCAACGGCTAGCCGGGCCACTTTCATTAGTACCGGTTCGTGGCGAACCTTTAGCACCGGTTCATGCCACGAACCGGTACTAATGAGAGTGGTGGCAGGATGTTGTCAGACTGGGGCCCCTCCAGCCCCTTTAGTACCGGTTCTTGGCACGAACCGGCACTAAAGGTCGTCCTACATAAACCCTTCGTCCACCCGAGCTCGCTCTGTTCTTCCCCTTTCCCCTCTCCTCTCTGTTCTTCCCCTCTTCCTCTCGAGCTCATCACACATTTTGCCCAAAATTTTTCAAGATTTGAAGGCCCCCATCCATTCAAATGATCACAAAGGTTAGCAACTTTGTCCTTTCATCTCTCATTGCTAGATTAGCTCTTGCAATGCTTTATATAGTGATTAATTTGTGAGTTTAGTAATTTGGGAGGATATATATATGTGCTAGTATTTGATTTATATGCAATTTGAGGTCAAAAATAACACTTAGTTTGCATATGTAGGTGTGGTTTACTTAGTGCCTTCTAAATCTCCATCATAGCCACCGTCGATCGCCCGCACCGTCCCGTTGCTGGCACCACCTTGTGGTGAGCCTCTTGTTCATGAAATTTTATATAAAAATTGATGTTTGTGTGATTTGGATATATAGTTACTCGTATAATTATCTTACCCGTACGTTGTTTGTTATACATATAGTGCCATGGTTTTGATATCCGTCCCCGTCGGCCCTTGTCCTTGTTATGATTCGGATGTGGTATGTATATTCTCTTTTAAAACTAGTTGCATTTCGTGTTTATGACAAATTATGCCCATCAAGTTGACATAGAAATTTTTTCTAGGAGGTATGTGAACCGGAAATTCCAACCGACCGTATTGCCGAGAGGTTAAATTTAGTTGAAAGAGAAAACGAGTACTTGAAAGAAAAATTGAAAAGAATTGAGGGGGAGAAGATGGAATTGGAGTTGCATGTTGCCGATGTCGTCGATGATCACAAGATCAAGATGGAGAAAATGCGCTTGAAGATTAGAAAGATTAGAAAATATGCCATCGATAGTGAGGCTTGGTATCATTATGCTGTTGTATCCATTGTTACCTTAGTTGTGATCTTGATCATATTTGTTGTTGCGTTTAAATGCTTTAGCTAGAGAGTTATTTGTTTGTTGCATTTAAGTGTTGTATGAACTTTATGTATGAACTTGTATTAATTTGGTCTATTCGGTGTTGTGTAATGAAGATGAGCCAGCAATGGATGTACGATGACCGATGCTCTCCCCAGTTCGTTGAGGGCGTGCATACTTTTCTGCTTGCGGCTGAGGCAAACAAGCGGGCGGATGGTTTTATGCCTTGTCCATGTGCTCGCTGTAAGAATGGTCACAATTACTCTACGTCAAGAACCATTCACGCCCACCTGTTTAAGTCCGGTTTCATGCCCCATTATAATGTTTGGACCAAGCACGGAGAAAGAGGGGTTATGATGGAAGACAATGAAGAAGAAGAGGACGACGACAGCTATCCTGGCCATGGGTTCCCTGAATACGATGATACAACAATGGGGGAAGAAGCTGAGCCGGTAATGCGGGAAGCAGCTGAGCCGGCAATGCGGGAAGAAGCTGAAGAAGAGGCATCAGATGAGCCTGTTGATGATCTAGGTCGGGCCATTGCCGATGCAAAGAGAAACTACACAAGTGATTTGGAGAAGAAGAAGTTGCAGCGCATGTTAGAGGATCACAAAAAATTGTTGTACCCGAATTGCGTAGGTGACAAGAAAAAGCTGGGCACCACACTGGAATTGCTGCAATGGAAGGCAGAGAATGGTGTATCTGACAAGGGATTTGGAAAGTTGCTGGTAATGTTAAAGGATATGCTTCCAAAGGACAATGAATTGCCTGAGAGTACGTACGAAGCAAAGAAGGCTGTCTGCCCTCTAGGGTTAGAGGTGCAGAAGATACATGCATGCCCTAATGATTGCATCCTCTACCGCGGTGAGTATGAGGATTTGAACACTTGCCCGGTATGTGGTGCATTGCGCTATAAGATCAGCCGCGATGACCCTGGTGATGTCGAGGGCCGGCGCCCCAGGAAGAAGATTCCTGCCAAGGTGATGTGGTATGCTCCTATAATACCACGGTCGAAACGTTTGTTCCAAAACAAAGAGCATGCCAAGGTGATGCGATGGCACAGAGAAGACCGTAAGAAAGACGGAAAGTTGAGAGTACCCGCTGACGGGTCGCAATAGAGAAAAATCGAAAGAATGTACGGGAAGGAGTTTGCAGATGACGCAAGGAGCGTATGGTTTGGTCTAAGCGCAGATGGCATTAATCCTTTTGGGGAGCAGAGGAGCAACCATAGCACCTGGCCTGTGACTCTATGTTTGTATAACCTTCCTCCTTGGTTGTGCATGAAGCGGATGTTCATTATGATGCCAGTGCTCATCCAAGGCCCTAAGCAACCCGGCAACGACATTGATGTGTACCAAGGCCATTAGTTGAAGAACTCTTACAACTGTGGAATGGAACAGGTGTACGTGCGTGGGATGAGCACATGGGGGAAGAATTTGACCTAAAGGCGTTGCTGTTCGTGACCATCAATGATTGGCCTGCTCTCAGTAACCTTTCAGGACAGACAAACAAGGGATACCGCGCATGCACGCACTGTTTAGACGATACCGACAGTATATATTTGGCTAATAAGAATGTGTACCTGGGACATCGTCGATTTCTTCCGAGCAGGCATCCCGTAAGAAAGAAAGGCAAGCATTTCAAAGGTGAGGCGGATCACCGGATGAAGCCTCGCCACCGTACTGGTGCTGATGTACATGATATGGTCAAGGATTTGAAGGTGGTCTTTGGAAAGGGTCCTGGTGGACAACCTGTTCCGAAGAAGAAATCTATATTTTTGGACCTGCCCTATTGGAAAGACCTCGAGGTCCGCTCCGCAATCGACGTGATGCACGTGACGAAGAATCTTTGTGTGACCTTGCTTGGCTTCTTGGGCATGTATGGGAAGACAAAAGATACACCTGAGGCACGGGAGGACCAACAACGTATGCACGGAAAAGACGGCATACATCAGGGTCATGCAAGCTACGCTCTTACCAAGGAAGAGAAGGAAATCTTCTTTGAATGCCTGCTCAGTATTAAGGTACCGTCTGGCTTCTCGTCGAATATAAAGGGAATAATAAACATGGCAGAGAAAAAGTTCCAGAACCTAAAGTCTCATGACTGCCACATGATTATGACGCAACTGCTTCCGGTTGCATTGAGGGGGCTTCTATCGGAAAACGTTCGATTAGCCATTGTGAAGCTATGTGCATTTCTCAATGCAATCTCTCAGAAGGTAATCGATCCAGAAATCATACCAAGGTTACAGAATGATTTGGTGCAATGTCTTATCAGTTTCGAGTTGGTGTTCCCACCATCCTTCTTCAACATCATGAAGCACGTCTTAGTTCACCTATGCGAAGAGATTAACGTTTTGGGTCCTGTATTTCTACACAATATGTTCCCCTTTGAGAGGTTCATGGGAGTCTTAAAGAAATATGTTCATAACCGTGCTAGGCTAGAAGGAAGCATCTCCAAGGGCCGTTATTGAGTTTTGTATTGAGTTTTGTATTGACTTTATTCCTGACCTTAAGCCGATTGGTGTTCCTGAATCGCGGCATAAGGGCAGACTGGATGGAAAAGGCACGCTAGGAGGGGAACAAATAATATGTATGGACGGGCATTCTCTCACTGAAGCACACTACACAGTTCTACAGAATTCCGCCTTGGTGGCTCCGTATATGGATGAACACAAGAATTTGCTACGCTCCAAACACCCGGAGCGGTCTGATGACTGGATTACACGTGAACAAACCAGGAGTTTCGCCAGCTGGTTGCAAGCACGTACCATGCATGACACCTCTATTGAAGATGACCTATACTTGCTGTCCCAGTTACCATCTTCGAATATAATGACTTTCAAAGGGTACGAGATAAATGGTAATACATTTTACACGATCGCCCAAGATAAGAAGAGCACCAACCAAAACAGTGGTGTCCGCTTTGATGCAGAAACCAAGACGGTAAAGGAAACATATTATGGTTATATACAGGACATATGGGAACTTGACTATCGACGTGGTTTGAAGGTCCCTTTGTTTCGGTGCAAATGGGTAAATATGACACGAGGCGGGGTAACGGAAGACCCACAGTACGGAATGACAACAGTGGATCTCAACAATCTTGCGTATGCAGACGAACCATTTGTCCTAGCCAATGATGTGGCACAGGTTTTCTATGTGAAGGCCATGTCTACCAAGCCAAGAAAAAGAAAAGATAAGGAAGCGAATGCATCGTACGATGAGCCAAAGCGACACATAGTTCTTTCTGGGAAGAGAAACATCGTGGGAGTGGATGACAAGACAGACAAGTCAGAAGATTATGAAAAGTTTGATGAAATTGCTCCATTCACAGTGAATATTGACCCGAGCATCCCATTAAATGATGAAGATTTTCCATGGCTACGACGCAAAGGGACACACGCGAAGAAAAAGTTTCACACCCAAAGATCTGGGATGTGATCGGCTTAACTATCATCACTTTCTTCTGTGTTTCACACCCAGGAGGGAATCTCTGTAATAGTTAGGGTAGCTAGTTATGTGTTTTGGCATTTGAAACGCGAAGAAATTTTATGTGCAAGAAAATTCTTTCATGCATTTACTGATTTTTTCAGCTAAATGACCCTGAAATTGAAAAGCATTTCAAATGAACTTTGAAAAGGTTGAAAGTTGGCATGGTATTATAATTTCACCCACATAGCATGTGCAGAAAAGTAGAGAGGGTAACCGCAAAAACTAGATGCACTTCGTGTACAAAATGGACAATCTGTTTCGAAGTATCAGGGTTTCGGACGAAAACTCATCCGTTACAAAGGCATTTCATTTTTTAAATAACCTAAGCATTACCAAATTGAATATAATGATAAAACACACTAATATTAAACATAAGAAAAAAGAATCACTGAAAAATCTATTTTCAATGTTAAGTTATTCACAAAAATAAATAAAGCAAAAAAAATAAGAAAAAAAAGCCCACCTACTGGGCCACAGCGGCCTGCATACGACTAGAAACCCAAATTCAAGTTGGGCCAGGATGCAGGTCCGCTAGCCTAGTAGGCCCAACAGGGCATCGCAGAAGAGGTAGGCCCAGAAGGCCTGCTTAAGAGAGGAGCTCGAGACAGCAGCGATGGCGGGGCTTATAAGCAAGTGCGAGTTCCCCTCGGCTAGCGAGGTGGGACTAAACTTTTGTGCCCCTCGCCTGGCAGCGCACACCCTTTAGTACCGGGTCGTGGCACCAACCGGTACTAAAGGGGGGCCTTTAGTACCGGTTGGAGCCACCAACTGGTACTAAAGGGGGTCGCTTCCCGCTGCTTGGGCTAGCCAAAACAGACCTTTAGTACCGGTTGGTGGCTCCAACCGGTACTAAAGGTGGGTTCTATAGAAGAAAACACTTCAAAATTTCGTCAGTTTCTCATCTCTCCCTCTGCTTCTTCTCCTCTGCACCGTCGCCCGCCGCCCCCGCCGTCTCCATATCCCTCGTCGCCGCCCCCATCGCCGCCCTGTCCCCGTCGTCGCCGCCCCGTCGTCCCGTCCCCGTCGTCCCCGTCATCAGCGCCGCCCCGTCCCGGCCCGTCCCGGCCGCGTCGTCACCGTCCCCGTCGTCGTCGCCGCCCCGGCCCGTACGTCCCCGTCCCCGTCGTCGCCGCCCCGTCGTCGCCGCGCCCGTCACCGTCCCCGTCGCCGCGCGCCCCCCGTCGCCTCTCGCCTCGCCGGCCGGTGAGCGCGCGCACTCACACACATACATTTTTAGTTATAGATTTTTCTGTCTTTTAGTAATTGTTAGACATTTTTCTGTTTTTTAGAAATAGTTAGAAATGTTAGAAATGTTAGAATAGTTAGAAATGTTAGAATTGTTAGAATTTTTTCTGTTTTTTAGTTATAGAAATAGTTATAAAAAAGTTAGAATTGTTAGAAATTTTTCTGTTTTTTAGTTATAGAAATTGTTATAAGAAAGTTAGAATTGTTAGAAATTTTTCTGTTTTTTAGTTATAGAAATAGTTATAAAAAAGTTAGAAATTTTTCTTTTTTTTAGTTATAGAAATATTAGAAATGTTATAGAAATGTTAGTTATATATAGCATTGTTAGAAATGTTATAGAAATGTTAGAAATTTTAGTTATCAAAATCCAATCATTAAAAAAATGTTACTTTTTGCGGGCATATAGCTAGTATTTGTTGTCGACGATGCCCGGCCCGCATCCTCGCCGTCGACATGTCCGCGACGACGTCCAGCTGACCCATGTCCGGGACTGGGCTCCGCCGGGCTGGCACTGGGAGGTGCTGCCTGGAGGGGCACGCCGCTTGATGAGGAACCCGGCCCCGAGTCCCGTCGTCGACCCTGATCTCGTTTGGTGGCGTTCGCGTGGGCCAGTTTCGGTGCGGAGGGAGCCGGCCCCGCCGGAGGAGGACGAGCACGTCCATCGCTACATGGTTGCGTTAGAGGGTGGCAGGTTCTCCAATACCTGGCAGTTTCTTCAGGGATCTCACTTCAGCTATGATCCTGTGAGGGTTCCTTCTATTTGGGTGTCCACCGCCCACGCTATGATGTATTAGCTACCTAGCCAGTGATGTACTATTCAATATTATATATTATTCGAGACGATGTATTCGAGATTAAATCTATTATTCGAGACGATGTATTCGAGATTATATCTATTATTCGAGACGATGTATTCGAGATTATACCTATTATTCGAGATTATACTAAATTGTTTTATATTTCTTTTGGCATAGTTAAATAAAAGCTATGGCGGACAATACCGACAGAGAGAGAGAACAGACCATGTTCGATATCATACGCGGGCCAGATGATGATCAGAATGAAGAAGATTTTGACGGCTCCGAATTTCTAAACAACACCGGAGAGGGTGATATGATATTCGATCGCGACGACCGAGAAGATGAAGTCATGAACTACGACGAAGAACATGTTGATCCTGAAACAACAAACACCGGCGAGGTATATATATTTATATAAGAAGGAATCTGG
Source organism: Triticum urartu (assembly GCF_056163025.1). Lineage (NCBI taxonomy): Eukaryota > Viridiplantae > Streptophyta > Magnoliopsida > Poales > Poaceae > Triticum > Triticum urartu. Next base: position 750,495,737 of record NC_141879.1, on the reverse strand, counting down.
TGATCATCGCATGTTCTAAATGAGTTGAAGATATATTAACGAATCGATCTTTCTTCTTTCAGCCATCCGGATCGAGCAAATCTTTAGGAAAAAGGACGAGACGAGGCCCGAACAAAAAGTTGAAGGAGGGCGTAAAGTATAATATCGAGGCATTCAAACCTAATGGCGAACCATTAGCGCCTAAGAAGATTGCGGACAAGTTCGTTCGTCAGTGCGGAGTTCTTGTGAAGGACCAACTCCCGATCTCCCTTCAAGAATGGAGAAAGCCAGCAAAGCCACGTCCTAATGTTACTTTTGTCGACGAGAATCAAAAAAAACTGCTTTGGGATACTCTCATGGAACATTTCACCCTACCAGATCATTTTACAGAAGCAGATGTGCAGAAAGTCAAGGACGCTGCTTTTAGGAAGATGGCGGTTGCATTCAAGAACCACAAGAGAACGACGTGGGAGAAGTACGTCAAGGGAGGAAGGAAGACTCCAGTACTCGAGGGGATACTAGAGAATCAAAGTGCTCATTGGGACGATTTCGTGAAATTCTAGGATTCAGAATTAGCTAAGGAACGGTCGAGAATAAACAAGAAGAATGCCGAAAAAAGGATAAGTTCCATAAGCTGGGGCCAGGTGGCTACGCGGTGGCAATGCCTAAGTGGGATAAGTCTGAGAAAGAGATGGAGGATGCAAGTGTCACTCCGGTTACTAAGAGCTGGCCCCCAGGTGTAGGACTTGGTTCTATGCGCATGGGGGGGAGTTGGACCCGAAGACAGGCAATGTTTCGACGAAGGCATGTCTGAACGGAGCCGACGATGCGATACTTGTTGCAATAGAAGAGGCTCGATCGGGGGTGTTCCAGCCCAACAGAGAGAACGACGAGCTTACGTGTGCCCTGGGAAATCCTGAACACCCGGGAAGAACACGAGGCAAGGGCGCTATTCCATGGTATGAGGGGTTTTCGGACTGGAACGCCGACTAGAGAACCCGTGCGAGAAAGAAGATTGCGGAGGAGAAGAAGAGGAAGATGGAGGAGGAGCAGAGGAAGCGGGACTATGAACGCCTTCAAGGCCTAGAAGCAAGTCAAGCGGAATTGGCAGCTAAATTCCAGCGGCAGCAGGAGCAGATCGACTCACTTAGCCAGCAAAGGGGGTCTCAGGAGCTGCAGCAGCTAGCGGATGATCCAACATTGGATAGCACCGCCCCATCCATGCCGAGAAGCAGCGTGGGTTCCGCCCCGGGCGACGCAGTGCTGGATAGATACCCCGTGGATGACATCACGGAGAACACTAACTGCGAGCTACACTTCAAAATGAAGAACATATCCATGAAGGTGGCAGACGCCGTTGCTTTTTCAAATTCCCCTGAGGCAACGTTCCATTGCAACCCGATTCCAGCGGGCTATGCTCGTGTCTTGGTTGATGAGGTGGTGGACCCATATTCGGAGCTACAGCTTGACATTCCTGGAGGTGACGACGAGCACACATTGGGAGAGGCCATACATCATGTCATCCTATGGAGAAAGGATTGCATCATCTTTCAAAGGCCACCGACACCGCGTCACCCGACTCCTCGTCGAAGTCCGCCACCGAGTCAGCAGACTCCCGCTCCATGTCCACCAACGCGTGAGGCCACTCCTCCTCCTCCAAGTCCGCAAAGTGTCAGGCCACTCCTCCTCCAAGTCCGACACAGCGTCAGACGTCCACTCCTCCTCCAAGTCCGGCACAACCTTAGGCCACTCCTCCTCCAAGTCCGGCACAGCTTCAGGCCACTCCTCCTCGTCCAACTCAGCCCCGTCAGCCGTCTCCGCCGCCTCAGCAATCGCAGAAGAGACACGCTGCAGCTATGGTGCGTAGCGGTACGAGTCGAGGTCATAGTACAGGAAGTACAGGCGGAGGCAAGCGATATAAATATGGTCCAAACCTCACTACTCCTCTTCCTGTGAGGGCTTACGACAGGACCGAGGAGCAAACCAATGCCATAGTGCGGGCAGAAGTCGACGCCCATTTTGGACCAAAACCGCCACCGCCGGCAAGGGAGAAAGTGCCTGTGGAAGTAGTTGACCACTTCATTCGTATGGCTCAACCACCAGCTCCTAAGCCTGTTGACACAGACTATGAGCGCCACATCAGGAAGTTACATCGACAACGTCTACAGAAGGAGGCGAGCTCGAGCTCGAGCAAACAACAAGCAGTTGTAAAAAAATGCGGGAAAACCGTTGCCCAGCTGGGAGAACAGGCGGCGGAATCGATCCCCCCGCTTGTTGTGCCGCCAACAACACGTGACAGTACGCGCGCCCAATATTATTGTGGCCAAACAGTTTACGTTCCCGAGGTGGGCGATGTGGTAATAACCCAGGAGCATATAATGCATGCTGAAGAACTCAAGATCACTGTTGGACAACTCCTCGAGATCGAGGACATGCCTGTGATTATAGAGGAGGAAATAAAACGGAAATATGTCCGGGGCCAACCTTTGGTCAAGCCAAAAGATGTCAAGAAGCTCCCAACGAGAATGTATGAATTGCATCAATGGTACATGGAAATTACCAAGACATCCGATCGAGAGTCCCTCATGGTGTATGTCAAGAAGGATCATTACTACCATGAGAAAGATGTGACCGTTGAGTATTCTAAACTGTTTCAGTTATACAATCAAGACGCACTCGACAAATCTATCGTCAGTTGCTATTGTCTGTAAGTGATTTCTTTCTGTAATTTAAGTCTCAAGCTAGCTGTAGTGATCCTTTTGATCAATCATTACCTATAATTATCCTCACTATATTCTTTTCTGTGGTATTATGCAGGATGAAGATGTATGAAATGAGAAAAGGTGGACGCTATGGCATTGGGTTCATTGACCCAAACACCGTTAATGAATACACATGGAAAATAAACAAGCATCATGAAAAGCAGGTAGAGGACATAATGCTAGAGTTCTTGAAGCGCCTCAAATACAATTAAGATATAATACTTCCTTACAACTTCCAGTGGGTCACACTTTCTTGTACTACAAATTCTCTGTTTTTGCGTACTAGCTAGCTACATGTTTTTTGCTTACATATGCCCGCTTAATTAAGACATGCAAACGTGTGTGCATGCAGATTTCACTGGATCTTGTGTATCATTAAAGTTGACACCGGAACAGTTGAAATACTGGACTCGCTACTCAAAGCAAATAGTGACTATAACATCTTGTTTGGGATAGTCAACAGGTAATTTCAATCATTATTAACTATATATCTCGGCCTATTTAGTTCGTCATTTCATGATATGAACTATTTAATAACCCCTTTATTCATTTTCTTTGTCCGCGGGCAGGGCTTGGGCAAGGTTCATCAGCGTCACGGAAGGCGAATGGAAACGACAGCTGAAATGGTTTCGACCCAAGGTAAGTAATTAAGTAGTACTAGCTAGCTAGCTAGCTGCCATCTCTTTAATTATCATGCTTGATTAATTATTATCTGATCAAATTAAATTCCATTCTCGTAATAAAGGCCCTGAAGCAGGCGCAGGGGACTGATCTGTGTGCATTCTGCATTTGCGAGACCATTCGCATGATGGCGTCCGAAAGGAGCAGATCTCAAAGACAGGAATGGGTACGCTTGTCAGAACACTATTCACAATTTTTACACCATTATCGATATCTAGTCACACAACTAATACACATGCATATTGATCTCCTTCTTAACAGTTAAAAGAGGTGCGGGACAAGCTCCTAGAAACGGAGCGCGTAAAAGCACTTCAAGAGGAAATAGCGGGATTTTTGCTCGACCATGTCATAAATCCGAAGGGAGAATACTATTACCCGCTACCGCCCCCATCGACCAGGTCATGAACCACTTCCAATTGTCATCGTGCTCCGAAGGCACCAATTAGGCTAATGCCACTGGCTCCGAAGGCAACATGCATATGTAGGAGAAATTGTATATAGCTATACATGTGTGTATGTGTAAATTAATATGATGGTTTGTGAGACATTGATGATATATATATATATGATTGGTTCTACTAGAAATTCTATATATATATATATATATGCATAACGTGTACAATGTGTAGTACCGTAAAATACCAGCAAACGAAAAAGAATTAAAATGGAAAACACAAAATTAAATGAAAAAGAAATCATAAAACCAAAAACCCCCCAAACATTTTAGTACCGGTTGGATGTTACCAACCGGTACTAAAGGGCTCCCGGCCCCCGGAGCTGGCTCGTGCCACGTGGTTTCCCTTTAGCACCGGTTCGTGCTGAACCGGTACTAAAGGGGGGGGCCTTTAGTGCCAAAACTTTAGTGCCGGTTCCTAAACCGGCACTAAAGGGCCTTACGAACCGGTGCTATTGCCCGGTTCTGCACTAGTGTTGTGATCTCCATCTCCGAAGCACCGTCATGATCACCATCGTCACCGGCGCGACACCTTGATCTCCATCGTAGCATCGTTGTCATCTCGCCAAATATTGCTTGTACGACTATCGCTACCACTTAGTGATAAAGCGACAACCATATGGCTCCTGCCAGTTGCCGATAACTCGATTACAAAACATGATCATCTCATACAATAAAATATAGCATCATGTCTTGAGCATATCTCATCACAACATGCACTGCAAAAACAAGTTAGACGTCCTCTACTTTGTTGTTGCAAGTTTTACGTGGCTGCTACGGGCTGAGCAAGAACCGTTCTTACCTACGCATCGAAACCACAACGATAGTTCGTCAAGTTAGTGCTGTTTTAACCTTCTCAAGGTCCGGCCGTAGCCACACTCGGTTCAACTAAAGTTGGAGAAACTGACACCCGCCAGCCACCTGTGTGCAAAGCACGTCGGTAGAACGAGTCTCGCGTAAGCGTATGCGTACTGTCAGTCCGGGCCGCTTCATCCAACAATACCGCCGAACCAAAGTGTGACATGCTGGTAAGGAGTATGACTTGTATCGCCCACAACTCACTTATGTTCTTCTCGTGCATATAACATCAACGCATAAAACCAGGCTCAGATGCCACTGATGGGGAATGTAGTAATTTCAAAAAATTTCCTACGCACACACAGGATCATGGTGATGCATAGCAACGAGAGGGGAGAGTGTGTCCACGTACCCTCGTAGACCGAAAGCGGAAGCGTTAGCACAACGCGGTTGATGTAGTCATACGTCTTCACGATCCGATCGATCGAAGTACCGAACGTACGGCACCTCTGAGTTCAGCACACGTTCAGCTCGATGACGTCCCGCGAACTCCGATCCAGCAGAGCTTCACGGGAGAGTTCTGTCAGCACGAGGCATGATGACGGTGATGATGTTGCTACCGACGCAGGGCTTCGCCTAAGCACCGCTATGATATGATCGAGGTGGAAGATGGTGGAGGGGGGCACCGCACACGGCTAAGAGATCAAGAGATCAATTGTTGTGTCTCCAAGGGGTGCCCCCCTCCCCGTATATAAAGGAGTGGAGGAGGGGGAGAGGGCCGACCCCTATCGCGCGCCCTGGAGGAGTCCTATTCCCACCGGGAGTAGGATTCCTCCCCTTCCAAGTAGTAGGAGTAGGAGACAAGGAAGGGGAAGAGGGAAGAGAAGGAAGGAGTGGCGCGCGGCCTGCCTATCTCTCTCTCTCCCCTAATGCCCAATAAGGCCCATATACTTCTTCCCCCGTTTTCCCGTAACTCCCCGATACTCCGAAAAATACCCGAACCACTCGGAACCTTTCCGATGTCCGAATATAGTCGTCCAATATATCGATCTTTACATCTCGACCATTTTGAGACTACTCGTCATGTCCCCGATCTCATCCGGGACTCCGAACTACCTTCGGTACATCAAATCACATAAACTCATAATACAATCGTCGCCGAAACTTTAAGCGTGCAGACCTACGGGTTCGAGAACTATGTAGACATGACCGAGACACGTCTCCGGCCAATAACCAATAGCGGAACCTGGATGCTCATATTGGCTCCTACATATTCTACGAAGATCTTTATCGGTCAAACCACATAACAACATACGTTGTTCCCTTTGTCATCGGTATGTTATTTGCCCGAGATTCGATCGTCGGTATTCCAATACCTAGTTCAATCTCGTTACCTGCAAGTCTCTTTACTCGTTCCATAATACATCATCCCGCAACTAACTCATTAGTTAAAATGCTTGCAAGGCTTATAGTGATGTACATTACCGAGTGGGCCCAGAGATACCTCTCCGATAATATGAGTGACAAATCCTAATCTCGAAATACGCCAACCCAACAAGTACCTTTGGAGACACCTGTAGAGCACGTTTATAATCACCCAGTTACGTTGTGACGTTTGTTAGCACACAAAGTGTTCCTCCGGTAAACGGGAGTTGCATAATCTCATAGCCATAGGAACATGTATAAGTCATGAAGAAAGCAATAGCAACATAATAAACGATCAAGTGCTAAGCTAACGGAATGGGTCAAGTCAATCACATCATCTTATATCTTATCTTATATCTTATATTTACTAATTGGAGGCACCTTTCAAGTACTCTCATTAATCCACATCATTAATATTAATTACACCGTTGGATCGTAGAATGTATGTTCAAGATAAAAGGAAAAGAATACGTAACATAGATGGTCCCGATGTCCCATAAAAAAGGCATGTGACACGTCCAACCTATGTGACACGTCCAGCCGTAGTAAAACAAAAGGAAAAAAGTCCATCCGTTTCCACAAAAAAAGAAAGTCTCCAACCATAAAGAGTCCAGTCCAACGGAAAAAGGGGAAAAACTCCCCGATGCTGCTTTTTTTTTAGGCTCTCCCCGATGCTGCTAATTGCCTACGTCCATGAATAAAATAGTTGGCTGAGTAAAATCTAGGTTGGCTCCTATACGTGGTCTCTGCCTCCTCCTCTCTCTTAACCCTGCTCTCCTACCTATGGCTGGTGATATTTTAATCTCACTTGCCAACTACAGCAACCATCATGCATATTAAGCGTGACCCATCTCAACATTTGAATCATAATATCCATGTAGTAAAGCCATCATGTGTATCCCACGACGCTGATTTACCAGGTACGATTGAATCAAGAAATTTAGCATGTATATTCCAGTACATGATTTTATCCCATGATATGTTGATTTGGCAGGTCCGATCCACTCAAAAACTCATGTACGGATATTCTGATCGTGTTACTCTTTGACCTTTCAATATCAGTTTCCAAGTTCTGAGAACATGTACTCCCTCCGTTCCAAAATATAAGTCTTTCTAGAGATTTCAATAGGTGACTACATATGGAGCAAAATGAGTGAATCTACACTCTAAAATATGTCTACATACATCCGTATGTTGTTGTAGTCTATTTGAAATGTCTAAATAGACTTATATCTCGGAATGGAGGGAGTATATTACAGTATGCGTACGTTCTAATGTCACAATGACCGATTTAGTAGAAGGAGCTATATTGGCTGTTTGAAGTTTGAAGCAAGAGCCAAGTGCCGCAAGAGAGGGGTTTCGCACTTATATGTTCCTTTTTTCACACAATTCAATATCATATATCTAATATATTTTTCTATATGCTAGCTAAAAAAATAAATCTCATGTTTTGTAGATTCAGTATTTTCTTGAACTTACTCAACTACGGATTCGGGATGTGGAGTTGTTCGAAGCTGGCGGCTAGATGATCCAGGCGGTGTGCCGCAAGGAAAGACTTGATTCTTTACATGTGCGGATTACCAATACATATTATATATGTGTATATTACGTCTATGCATGACTTTATTTTCCTTATAAGAGAAAATTGTAGCTTTTAAAATATCTTGAAAATAACACCTAATTACTACAGTAACAGAAACAAAATCTGGATATATCATTCGCCACAAATATCTCATATTAACACATGATTATATATGGGATATTAATATTTTGCATGGTATCGATAGTAAGTATTAGAAATTAGGAACACTCATAAAAGAAATTATTAAAGAATGTTTTGGTACGAAGAACTTAAATCCGATAATCTACTACACAGTTCCCAGCCACGTTAATAATAAAAGTAATTATAGAACATCAAATCTGAATAATCTATGGCTCTTAAGGCATGAGAAAATAGTCAATTCTCGGCTCACCACTGTTCCAAAGGGAGGACTTTTGCTTAGATGTCATGTATATATAAAATATAATCTACGAAGGGTTTTAAGATCGAATTATACCATCTTCTGTTGCAAAAGGGAAGACGTATGTTTTTTCAATAGGTGATAGAATGGAAGATATATGCTAGAATAGGGAATTGTATATTATGCCTTTCAGAAACTTATAGGTCACGTACATGATACATGAAACTTCTTTCAATTTGTAACCATATAGTTTACCAGTATAATAATAATCCATAACAACATATTTATATTATTGTCTGACATTTCTAATTCTTAACAACTTTGGCATATTAAATATTAAAAGTGCTAGCCCGTGCAGATGCACGGGTTGACGACTAGTTCTCCTAATGATGTGATCCCGTTAATCAAATGACAACTCATGTCTATGGCTAGGAAACATAGCCATCTTTGATCAACGAGCTAGTCAAGTAGAGGCATACTAGTGACACTATGTTTGTCTATGTATTCACACATGTATTATGTTTCCGGTTAATACAGTTCTAGCATGAATAATAAACATTTATCATGATATGAGGAAATAAATAATAACTTTATTATTGCCTCTAGGGCATATTTTCTTCAGTGACGTTGTCGAAGTCCATTACCGAACCACCATGTGATCGTCGTTACACTAGCGCAGAACCGGGCAATAGCACCGGTTCGTAAGGCCCTTTAGTGCCGGTTTAGGAACCGGCACTAACGTTTCGGCACTAAAGCCCCCCCCCCCCTTTAGTACCGGTTCAGCACGAACCGGTGCTAAAGGGCAACCACGTGGCACGAGCCAGCTCCGGGGGCCGGGAGCCCTTTAGTACCGGTTGGTAACACCAACCGGTACTAAAATGTTTGGGGGGTTTTTGGTTTTATGATTTCTTTTTCATTTAATTTTGTGTTTTCCATTTTAATTCTTTTTCGTTTGCTAGTATTTTACGGTACTACACATTGTACACGTTATGCATATATATATATAAATAGAATTTCTAGTAGAACCAATCATATATATATCATCAATGTCTCACAAACCACCATATTAATTTACACATACACACATGTATAGCTATATACAATTTCTCCTACATATGCATGTTACCTTCGGAGCCAGTGGCATTAGCCTAATTGGTGCCTTCGGAGCACGATGACAATTGGAAGTGGTTCATGACCTGTTCGATGGGGGCGGTAGCGGGTAATAGTATTCTCCCTTCGGATTTATGACCTGGTCGAGCAAAAATCCCGCTATTTCCTCTTGAAGTGCTTCTACGCGCTCCGTTTCTAGGAGCTTGTCCCGCACCTCTTTGAACTGTTAAGAAGGAGATCGATATGCATGTGTATTAGTTGTGTGACTAGATATCGATAATGGTGTAAAAATTGTAAATAGTGTTCTGACAAGCGTAGCCATTCCTGTCTTTGAGATCTGCTCCTTTCGGACGCCATCATGCGAATGTTCTCGCAAACGCAGAATGCACACAGATTAGTCCCCTGCGCCTGCTTCAGGGCCTTTATTACGAGAATGGAATTTAATTTGATCAGATAATAATTAATCAAGCATGATAATTAAAAAGATGGCAGCTAGCTAGGTAGTACTACTTAATTACTTACCTTGGATCGAAACCATTTCAGCTGTGGTTTCCATTCACCTTCCGTGACGCTCATGAACCTTGCCCAAGCCCTGCCCGCCGACAAAGAAAATGAAAAGGTGTTATTAAATAGTTCATATCATGAAATGATGAACTAAATAGGCCGAGATATATAGTTAATAATGATTGAAATTACCTGTTGACTATCCCATACAAGATGTTGTAGTCACTATTTGCTTTGAGTAGCGAGTCCAGTATTTCAACTATTCCGGCGTCAACTTTAATGATACACAAGATCCAGTGAAATCTGCATGCACACACGTTTGCATGTCTTAATTAAGCGGGCATATGTAAGCAAAAACATGTAGCTAGCTAGTAGGCAAAAACAGAGAATTTGTAGTACAAGAAAGTGTGACTCACTCGAAGTTGTAAGGAAGTACTATATCTTCATTGTATTTGAGGCGCTTCAAGAACTCTAGCATGCTGTCCTCTACCTGCTTTTCATAATACTTGTTCATTTTCCATGTGTATTGATTAACGGTGTTTGGGTCAATGAACCCAATGCCATGGCGTCCACCTTTTCTCATTTCATACATCTTCATCCTGCATAATACCACAGAAAAGAATATAGTGAGGATAATTACAGGTAATGATTGATCAAAAGGATCACTACAGCTAGCTTGAGACTTAAATTACAGAAAGAAATCACTTACAGACAATAGCAACTGACAATAGATTTGTCGAGTGCGTCTTGATTGTATAACTGAAACAGTTCAGAATACTCAACGGCCACAGCTTTCTCATGGTAGTAATGATCCTTCTTGACATACACCATGAGGGACTCTCGATCGGATCTCTTGATAATGTCCATGTACCATTGATGCAATTCATACATTCTCGTTGGGAGCTTCTTGACATCTTCTGGCTCGACCAAAGGTTGGCCCCGGACATATTTCCGTTTTATTTCCTCCTCTGTAATCACAGGCATGTCCTCGATCTCGAGGAGTTGTCCAACAGTGATCTTGAGTTCTTCAGCCTGCATTATATGCTCCTGGGTTATTACCACATCGCCCACCTCGGGAACGTAAACTGTTTGACCACAATAATATTGGGCGCGCGTACTGTCACGTGTTGTTGGCGGCACAACAAGCGGGGGGGGGGGGGGGGGGGTTGATTGCGCCGCCTGTTCTCCTAGCTGGGCAATGGTTTTCCCGCATTTTTCGACAGCTGCTTGTTGTTTGCTCGAGCTCGAGCTCGCCTCCTTCTGTAGACGTTGTCGATGTAACTTCCTGATGTGGCGCTCATAGTCTGTGTCAACAGGCTTAGGAGCTGGTGGTTGAGCCATACGAATGAAGTGGTCAACTACTTCCACAGGCACTTTCTCCCTTGCCGGCGGTGGCGGTTTCGGTCCAAAATGGGCGTCGACTTCTGCCCGCACTATGGCATTGGTTTGCTCCTCGGTCCTGTCGTAAGCCCTCACAGGAAGAGGAGTAGTGAGGTTTGGACCATATTTATATCGCTTGCCTCCGCCTGTACTTCCTGTACTATGACCTCGACTGGTGCCGCTACGCACCATAGCTGCGGGGTGTCTCCTCTGCGATTGCTGCGGCGGAGGAGACGGCTGACGGGGCCGAGTTGGACGAGGAGGAGTGGCCTGAAGCTGTACCGGACTTGGAGGAGGAGTGGCCTGAGGTTGTGCCGGACTTGGAGGAGGAGTGGACGTCTGACGCTATGTCGGACTTGGAGGAGGAGTGGCCTGACGCGTTGGTGGACTTGGAGGAGCGGGAGTCTGCTGACTCGGTGGCGGACTTCGACGAGGAGTCGGGTGACGCGATGTCGGTGGCCTTCGAAAAATGATGCAATCCTTTCTCCATAGGATGATACGATGTTTGGTATCTCCGAGTGTGTGCTCCTCGTCACCTCCAGGAATGTCAAGCTCTAGCCCCGAATATTGGTCCACCACCTCATCAACCAAGACACGAGCATAGCCCGCTGGAATCAGGTTGCAATGGAAGGTTGCCTCGGGGGAATTTGAAAAAGCAACGGCGTCCGCCACCTTCATGGATATGTTCTTCATTTTGAAGTGTAGCTCGCAGTTAGTGTTCTCCGTGATGTCATCCACGGGGTATCTATCCAGCACTACTGCGTCGCCCGGGGCGGAACCCACGCTGCTTCTCGGCATGGATGGGGCGGTGGTATCCAATGCTGGATCATCCGCTAGCTGCTGCAGCTGCTGAGACCCCCTTTGCTGGCTAAGTGAGTCGATCTTCTCCTGCTGCCGCTGGAATTTAGCTGCCAATTCCGTTTGACTTGCTTCTAGGCCTTGAAGGCGTTCATAGTTGAGCTTCCTCTGCTCCTCCTCCATCTTCCTCTTCTTCTCCTCCGCAATCTTCTTTCTCGCACGGGTTCTGTAGTCGGCGTTCCAGTCCGGAAACCCCTCATACCACGGAATAGCGCCCTAGCCTCATGTTCTTCCCGGGTGTTCAGGATTTCCCAGGGCACGCGTAAGCTCGTCGTTCTCTCTGTTGGGCTGGAACACCCCCGATCGAGCCTCTTCTATTGCAACAAGTAGCGCATCGCCGGCTCCGTTCAGACATGCCTTCGTCGAAACATTGCCTGTCTTTGGGTCCAACTCCCCCCCATGCGCATAGAACCAAGTCCTGCACCTGGGGGGCCAGCTCTTAGTAACCGGAGTGACACCTGCATCCTCCATCTCTTTCTCAGACTTATCCCACTTAGGCATTGCCACCGCGTAGCCACCTGGCCCCAGGTGCGCATAGAACCAAGTCCTGCACCTGGGGGGCCAGCTCTTAGTAACCGGAGTGACACCTGCATCCTCCATCTCTTTCTCAGACTTATCCCACTTAGGCATTGCCACCGCGTAGCCACCTAGCCCCAGCTTATGGAACTTATCCTTTTTTCGGCATTCTTCTTGTTTATTCTCGACCGTTCCTTAGCTAATTCTGAATCCTCGAATTTCACGAAATCGTCCCAATGAACTTTGATTCTCTAGTATCCCCTCGAATACTGGAGTCTTCCTTCCTCCCTTGACGTATTTCTCCCACGTCATTCTCTTGTGGTTCTTGAATGCAACCGCCATCTTCCTAAAAGCAACGTCCTCGACTTTCCGCACATCTGCTTCTAGGAAATTATCTGGTAGGGTGAAATGTTCCATGAGAGTATCCCACAGCAGATTTTTTTGATTCTCGTAGAAAAAAGAAACATCTGGACGTGGATTTGCTGTCTTTCTCCATTCTCGAAGGGAGATCGGGAGTTGGTCCTTCACAAGAACTCCGCACTGGCGAACGAACTTGTCCGCAATCTTCTTAGGCGCTAATGGTTCGCCATTAGGTTTGAATGCCTCGATATTGTACTTTACGCCCTCCTTCAACTTTTTGTTCGGGCCTCGTTTCGTCCTTTTGCTTGAAGATTTGCTCGATCCGGATGGCTGAAAGAAGAAAGATCGATTCGTTAATATATCTTCAACTCATTTAAAACATGTGATGATCACCAGATTCGTGCTTATATAAATATATATACCTCGCCGGTGTTTGTTGTTTCAGGATCAACATGTTCTTCGTCGTAGTTCATGACTTCATCTTCTCGGTCGTCGCGATCAAATATCATATCACCCTCTCCGGTGTTGTTTAGAAATTCGGAGCCGTCAAAATCTTCTTCATTCTGATCATCATCTGGCCCGCGTATGATATCGAACATGGTCTGTTCTCTCTCTCTGTCGGTATTGTCCGCCATAGCTTTTATTTAACTATGCCAAAAGAAATATAAAACAATTTAGTATAATCTCGAATAGTAGATATAATCTCAAATACATCGTCTCGAATAATAGATATAATCTCGAATACATCATCTCGAATAATAGATATAATCTCGAATACATCATCTCGAATAATAGATATAATATTGAATACATCACTAGCTAGCTAGCTAGCAAGCTAATAAAGATCGAATACTAGAGAGTAATCTAGGCCACTCGCGGTTCCTGAGGTGCGGGCGGTGGACACCCAAAGAGAAGGAACCATCACTGGATCATAGCTCGGGTGATCTCCCCAAAGAACCTGCCAGGTACTGACGTCCATAGCAGCCATGTAGCGATGGACGTGCTCGTCCTCCTCCCTGACACGGTGACGTACCACCTCCGGCGGGGCCGGCTCCCTTCGCACCGAAAGTGGCCCACGCGAATGCCACCAAAGGAGATGAGGGTCGACGACGGGACCCGGGGCCGGGTTCCTCACCAAGCGTCGCGCCCCTGAAGGTAGCACCTTCCAGTGCCAGCCCGGCGGAGCCTAGTCCCGGACATGGGTCCTCTGAAGCAGGACGTCATCGCGGACGTGTCGACGGCGAGGATGCGGGCCGGGCATCATCGACAACAAAATACTATATGCCGCAAAAGTAAAGTAACATTTTTTAAATGATGGATTGTGATGATTTCATAGATGCAAATTCTAAATTTTATAACTAAAAATATAAGAAACTAAAAAAACATCGATCATCGTCTAACAATTTTAAATTAATCTAATTCATCTAGCTAGCAAAAACTAAAATTTCCAAAATTTCTAACATTTCTATATAACTAACATTTCTATAACATTTGACATTATATATATTATAACTAACATTTCTACATACTATTTGACATTAATCTAATCTAATTAATTAATTCATCTAAAACTTTGTATGAAAAACAGAAAAACAGAAAAAACTAAAAGCTAAAAACAGAAAAATTGTGTGTGTGTGCGCGTCTAGTTTGTGTGTAGTGTGTGTGTGTGTGTGTGTGCATGTAGTGTGTGTGTGTGTGCGCGCGCGTGTGTGTGCGCTACGGTCGGCGCCGGCGCCGGCGCCGGTGTGCGCTACGATCGATTGGAGGGAGGAGAGGGGCCGGGGGAGGGGCTCACAGCGCGCGCGGGCAAGGTCGAGGCGACGGCGACGGCGAGGCGAGGTCGATCCAAAGGCGACGGTGACGGCAAAGCAAGGGGATCGGCGACCGGGACGGCGACGGGGGTGCCGCGGAGTTGACGGGGACGACGCGACGAGGACGGGGGCGTCGCGGAGTCGACGGGGACGGCGCGACGGGGGCGGCGACGGTGCGGGACGGGGCGGCGGCAGAGAGAAGTGGGAGATGAGAAACTGAAAATTTTCGAAGTGTTTCTTATATAGGGGACACCTTTAGTACCGGTTGGAGCCACCAACCGGTACTAAAGGCCTGTTTTGGCCAGGCCAAGCGGGGGGAAGCACCCCCCTTTAGTACCGGTTCCTGGCTCCAACCGGTACTAAAGGCCCCCCCTTTAGTACCGGTTGGTTCCACGACCCGGTACTAAAGGGGGTGCGCTGCCAGGCGAGGGGCGCAGAAGTTTAGTCCCACCTCGCTAGCCGAAGGGCGCTCACACCTGCTTATAAGCCCCGCCACCGCTGCTGTCTCGAGCTCCTCTCTAAAGCAGGCCTTCTAGGCCTACCTCTGCCCTGTGGGGCCTATTGGGCTTGCGGGCCTGCCTCCTGGCCCAACAACAGGTTGGGTTTCTAGTCGTATGCAGGCCGCTGTGGCCCGGTAGGTGGGCTTTTTTCATTTAGTTTTTTCTTTTCTGCTTTATTTATTTTGTTCTATTTATTTTTAGTTGTTTTTTGCTGTATTTAGAGTTTCTTTGTGAATATTTTTGATAGTTTTTAGAAACTTTCAGTTAGTGCCGGTAGTTTTTAAATTTGAATAGTTTAAATTTTGAATTATTTGAAATTTGTGTGAATCACTAGTTTGTGAATAACTTAACTTTAAAAATACATTTTCCAGTGATTCTTTTTTCTTATGTTTAATATTAGTGTGTTTTATCATTATATTCAATTTGGTAATGCTTAAGTTATTTCAAAATGAAATGCCTTTGTAACGGATGAGTTTTCGTCCGAAACCCTGATACTTCGAAACAGATTGTCCATTTTGTACACCAAGTGCATCCAGTTTTTGCGGTAACCCTCTCTACTTTTTTGCACATGCTATGTGGGTGAAATTATGATACCATGCCAACTTTCATCCTTTTCTGAGTTCATTTGAAATGCTTTTCAATTTCAGGGTCATTTAGCTGAAAAAATGAATAAATGCATGAAAGAATTTGCTTGCACATAAAATTTCTTCGCGTTTCAAATGCCAAAACACATAACTAGATACCCTAACTATTACAGAGATTCCCTCCTGGGTGTGAAACACAGAAGAAAGTGATGATAGTTAAGTCGATCACATCCCAGATCTTTGGGTGTGAAACTTTTTCTTCGCGTGTGTCCCTTTGCGTCGTGGCCATGGAAAATCTTCATCATTTAACGGGATGCTCGGGTCAATATTCACTATGAATGGAGCAATTTCATCAAACTTTTCATAATCTTCTGACTTATCTGTCTTGTCATCCACTCCCACGATGTTTCTCTTCCCAGAAAGAACTATGTGACGCTTTGACTCATCGTACGATGCATTCGCTTCCTTATCTTTTCTTTTTCTTGGCTTGGTAGACATGTCCTTCACATAGAAAACCTGTGCCACATCATTGGCTAGGACGAATGGTTCGTCTGCATACGGAAGATTGTTGAGATCCACTGTTGTCATTCCTTACTGCGGGTCTTCCGTTACCCCGCCTTATGTCATATTGACCCATTTGCACCGAAACAAAGGGACCTTCAAACCACGTCGATAGTCAAGTTCCCATATGTCCTGTATATAACCATAATATGTTTCCTTTCCCATCTCGGTTTCTGCATCAAAGCGGACACCACTGTTTTGGTTGGTGCTCTTCTTATCTTGGGCGATCGTGTAAAATGTATTACCATTTATCTCGTACCCTTTGAAAGTCATTATATTCGAAGATGGTAACTAGGACAGCAAGTACAGGTCATCTTCAATAGAGGTGTCATGCATGGTACGTGCTTGCAACCAGCTGGCGAAACTCCTGGTTTGTTCACGTGTAATCCAGTCATCAGACCGCTCCGGGTGTTTGGAGTGTAGCAAATTCTTGTGTTCATCCATATACGGAGCCACCAAGGCGGAATTCTGTAGAACTGTGTAGTGTGCTTCAGTGAGAGAATGTCCGTCCATACATATTATTTGTTCCCCTCCTAGCGTGCCTTTTCCATCCAGTCTGCCCTTATGCCGCGATTCAGGAACACCAATCGGCTTAAGGTCAGGAATAAAGTCAATACAAAACTCAATAACCTCCTCATTTTGACGGCCCTTGGAGATGCTTCCTTCTGGCCTAGCACGGTTATGAACATATTTCTTTAAGACTCCCATGAACCTCTCAAAGGGGAACATATTGTGTAGAAATACAGGACCCAAAACGTTAATCTCTTCACATAGGTGAACTAGGACGTGCGTCATGATGTTGAAGAAGGATGGTGGGAACATCAACTCCAAACTGACAAGAAATTGCACCAAATCATTCTGTAACCTTGGTATGATTTCTGGATCGATTACCTTCTGAGAGATTGCATTGAGAAATGCACATAGCTTCACAATGGCTAATCGAACGTTTTTCGGTAGAAGCCCCCTCAATGCAACCGGAAGCAGTTGCGTCATAATCACGTGGCAGTCATGAGACTTTAGGTTCTGGAACTTTTTCTCTGCCATGTTTATTATTCCCTTTATATTCGACGAGAAGCCAGACGGTACCTTAATACTGAGCAGGCATTCAAAGAAGATTTCCTTCTCTTCTTTGGTAAGAGCGTAGCTTGCATGACCCTGATGTATGCCGTCTTTTCCGTGCATGACCCTGATGTATGCCTCAGGTGTATCTTTTGTCTTCCCCTTACACGCCCAAGAAGCCAAGCAGGGTCACACAAAGATTCTTCGTCACGTGCATCACGTCGATTGCGGAACGGACCTCGAGGTCTTTCCAATAGGGCAGGTCCCAAAATATAGATTTCTTCTTCCACATGGGTGCGCGTCCGTCAGCGTCATTCGGAACAGGTTGTCCACCAGGACCCTTTCCAAAGACCACCTTCAAATCCTTGACCATATCATGTACATCAGCACCAGTACGGTGGCGAGGCTTCGTCCGGTGATCCGCCTCACCTTTGAAATGCTTGCCTTTCTTTCTTACGGGATGCCTGCTCGGAAGAAATCGACGATGTCCCAGGTACACATTCTTATTAGCCAAATATATACTGTCGGTACCGTCCAAACAGTGCGTGCATGCGCGGTATCCCTTGTTTGTCTGTCCTGAAAGGTTACTGAGAGCAGGCCAATCATTGATGGTCACGAACAGCAATGCCTTTAGGTCAAATTCTTCCCCCATGTGCTCATCCCACGCACGTACACCTTTTCCATTCCACAGTTGTAAGAGTTCTTCAACTAATGGCCTTAGGTACACATCAATGTCGTTGCCGGGTTGCTTAGGGCCTTGGATGAGCACTGGCATCATAATGAACTTCCACTTCATGCACAACCAAGGAGGAAGGTTATACAAACATAGAGTCACAGGCCAGGTGCTATGGTTGCTGCTCTGCTCCCCAAAAGGATTAATGCCATCTGCGCTTAGACCAAACCATACGCTCCTTGCGTCATCTGCAAACTCCTTCCCGTACTTTCATTCAATTTTTCTCCACTGCGACCCGTCAGCGGGTACTCTCAACTTTCCGTATTTCTTACGGTCTTCTCTGTGCCATCGCATCGCCTTGGCATGCTCTTTGTTTTGGAACAAACGTTTCAACCGTGGTATTATAGGAGCATACCACATCACCTTGGGAGGAATCTTCTTCCTGGGGCGCCGGCCCTCGACATCACTAGGGTCATCGCGGCAGATCTTATAGCGCAATGCACCACATACCGGGCAAGCGTTCAAATCCTCGTATTCACCGCGGTAGAGGATGCAATCATTAGGGCATGCATGTATCTTCTGCACCTCTAACCCTAGAGGGCAGACAACCTTCTTTGCTTCGTACGTACTCTCGGGCAATTCGTTGTCCTTTGGAAGCATATCCTTTATCATTACCAGCAACTTTCCAAATCCCTTGTCAGATACACCATTCTCGGCCTTCCATTGCAGCAATTCCAGTGTGGTGCCCAACTTTTTATTGTCACCTACGCAATTCGGGTACAACATTTTTTTGTGATCCTCTAACATGCGCTGCAACTTCTTCTTCTCCAAATCACTTGCGCAGTTTCTCTTTGCATCGGCAATGGCCCGACCTAGATCATCAACGGGCTCATCTGATGCCTCTTCTTCAGCTTCTTCCCGCATTGCCGGCTCAGCTTCTTCCCGCATTACCGGCTCAGCTTCTTCCCCCATTGTTGTATCATCGTATTCAGGGAACCCATGGCCAAGATAGCTGTCGTCGTCCTCTTCTTCTTCATTGTCTTCCATCATAACCCCTCTTTCTCTGTGCTTGGTCCAAAAATTATAATGGGGCATGAAACCGGTCTTAAACTGGTGGACGTGAATGGTTCTTGACGTAGAGTAATTGTGACCATTCTTACAGCGAGCACATGGACAAGGCATAAAACCATCCGCCCGCTTGTTTGCCTCAGCCGCAAGCAGAAAAGTACGCACGCCCTCAACGAACTGGGGAGAGCATCGGTCATCGTACATCCATTGCCGGCTCATCTTCATTACACAACACCGAATAGACCAAATTAATACAAGTTCATACATAAAGTTCATACAACACTTAAATGCAACAAACAAATAACTCTCTAGCTAAAGCATTTAAATGCAACAACAAATACGATCAAGATCGCAACTAAGGTAACAATGGATCCAACAGCATAATGATACCAAGCCTCACTATCGATGGCATATTTTCTAATCTTTCTAATCTTCAAGCGCATTTTCTCCATCTTGATCTTGTGATCATCGACGACATCGGCAACATGCAACTCCAATTCCATCTTCTCCCTCTCAATTCTTTTCAATTTTTCTTTCAAATACTCGCTTTCTCTTTCAGCTAAATTTAACCTCTCGGCAATAGGGTCGGTTGGAATTTCCGGTTCAGATACCTCCTAGAAATAATTTCTATGTCAACTTGATGGGCATAATTTGTCATAAACACAAAATGCAACTAGTTTTAAAAGAGAATATACATACCACATCCGAATCATAACAAGGACTAGGGCCGACGGGGACGGATATCAAAACCATGGCACTATATGTATAACAAACAACGTACGGGTAAGATAATTATACGAGTAACTATATATCCAAATCACACAAACATCAATTTTTATATAAAATTTCATGAACAAGAGGCTCACCACAAGGTGGTGCCGGCGACGGGACGGTGCGGGCGATCGACGGTGGCTACGATGGAGATTTAGAAGGCCCTAAGTAAACCACACCTACATATGCAAACTAAGTGTTATTTTTGACCTCAAATTGCATATAAATCAAATACTAGCACATATATATATATCCTCCCAAATTACTAAACTCACAAATTAATCACTATATAAACCAATGCAAGAGCTAATCTAGCAATGAGAGATGAAAGGACAAAGTTGCTAACCTTTGTGATCATTTGAATGGATGAGGGCCTTCAAATCTTGACAAATTTTGGGCAAAATGTGTGATGAGCTCGAGAGGAAGAGGGGAAGAACAGAGAGGAGAGGGGAAAGGGGAAGAACAGAGCGAGCTCGGGTGGACAAAGGGTTTATGTAGGATGACCTTTAGTACCGGTTCGTGCCAAGAACCGGTACTAAAGGGGCTGGAGGGGCCCCAGTCTGACAACATCCTGCCACCACTCTCATTAGTACCGGTTCGTGGCACGAACCGGTGCTAAAGGTTCGCCACGAACCGGTACTAATGAAAGCGGCCCGGCTAGCCGTTGGAACCGGCACTAATGTATACATTAGTGCCGGCTCAAATACAAACCGTCACTAATGTGCTTCATGATTGACCCTTTTTCTACTAGTGTTAGAACAACGGTAGTAAATAAGAAGATCCCTCATTAAAATTTCAAGAAAGTGTTCCCCCTAACTGTGCACCGTTGCGAAAGATCGTCGTTTCGAAGCACCACGTGATGATCGGGTGTGATAGATTCTTACGTTCACATACAACGGGTGTAAGCCAGATTTAGACACGCGAAACACTTAGGTTGACTTGACGAGCCTAGCATGTACAGACATGGCCTCAGAACACAAGAGACCGAAAGGTCGAGCATGAGTCGTATGGTAGATACGATCAACATGAAGATGTTCACCGATGATGACTAGTCCGTCTCACGTGATGATCGGACACGGCCTAGTTGACTTGGATCATGTAATCACTTAGATGACTAGTGGGATGTCTATCTGAGTGGGAGTTCATAAGATGAACTTAATTATCCTGAAGATAGTCAAAAGATCTTCGCAAATTATGTCGTAGCTCGTGCTTCAATTCTACTGTTTAGATACGATCCTAGAGAAAATTTAGTTGAAAGTTGATAGTAGCAATTATGCGGACTAGGTCCGTAAACTGAGGATTGTCCTTGTTGCTTCGTAGAAGGCTTATGTCCTTAATGCACCGCTCAGTGTGCTGAACCTCGAACGTCGTCTGTGGGTGTTGCGAACATCTAACATACACGTTTTGATAACTACGTGATAGTTCAGTTAAACGGTTTAGAGTTGAGGCACCATAGACGATTTCGAAACGTCGCGGAACATATGAGATGTTTCGAGGGCTGAAATTGGGATTTCAGGCTCGTGCCCACGTCAAGAGGTATATGACCTCCGACGATTATCTTAGCCTACAAACTAAGGAAGAAAAGCTCAATTGTTGAGCTTGTGCTCAGATTGTCTGAGTGCAACAATCATTTGAACCGAGTGGGAGTTGATCTTCCAGATGAGATAGTGATGTTTCTCCGAAGTCATTACCACCAAGCTGCTAGAGCTTCATGATGAACTATAACATATCAGGGACATATATGATGATCCTTGAGATATTCGCGATGTTTGACACCATGAAAGTAGAAATCAAGAAGAAGCATCAATTGTTGATGGTTAGTGAAACTACTAGTTTCAAGAAGGGCAAGGGCAAGAAGGGATACTTCATGAAACGGCAAATCAGCTGCTGCTCTAGTGGAGAAACCCAACGTTGAACCCAAACCCGAGACTGAGTGCTTCTGTAATAAGGGGAACAGCCACTGGAGTAGAATGACCCTAGATACTTGGTAGATGAGAAGGCTGTCGATAGAAGTATATTGGATATACATTATGTTAATGTGTACTTTACTAGTACTCCAGTAGCACCAGGGTATTAAATACCGGTTCGGTTGCTAAGTGTTCGTAACTCGAAATAAAAGCTACGGAATAAACGGAGACTAGCTAAAGGTGAGCTGACGATATGTGTTGGAAGTGTTTCCAAGGTTGATATGATCAAGCATCACACACTCCCTCTACCATCGAGATTGGTGTTAAACCTAAATAATTGTTATTTGGTGTTTGCGTTGAGCATAGACATGATTGGATTATGTCTATAGCAATACGGTTATTCATTTAAAGAGAATAATAGTTACTCTGTTTATTTGAATAATACCTTCAATGGTCTTGCACCTAAAATGAATGGTTTATTGAATCTCGATCATAGTGATACACATGTTCATGCCAATGGATATAAGATAATAATGATATTACCACATACTTGTGGCACTGCAATTTAAGTCATATTGGTATAAAACGCATGAAGAAGCTCCATACAGATGAATCGTTTGGACTCACCTGATTTTGAATCACTTGAGACATGCAAATCATACCACATGGTCAAGATGACTGAAGGGCCTCGTTTTCAGTAAGATGGAACAAGAAAGCAACTCGTTGGAAGTAATACATTTTGATGTGTGCTGTCCAATGAGTGCTGAGGCACACAGTGGATATCGTTATATTCTTACTTCACAGATGATTTAAGTAGATACTGAGTATATTTACTTGATGAAACACAAGTCTGAATTATTGAACGGTTCAAGTAATTTCAGAGTGAAGTTGAAGATCTTCGTGACAAGAGGATAAAATGTCTATGATATGATCATAGAAATGAATATCTGAGTTACGAGTTTGGCACACAAACAAGACACTGTGGAAATTGTTTCCGCCTGGAACACCATAGTGTGATGGTGTGTCCGAACATCATAGTTGCACCTTATTGGATACGGTGCGTACCATGATGTCTCTTATCGAATTACCACTATCGTTCATGGGTTAGGCATTGGAGACAACCGAACTCACTTTAATAGGGCACCACGTAATTCCGTTGAGACAAAGCCGTTTGAACTATGGTTTGGAGAAACCTGAGTTGTTGTTTCTTAAAAGTTTGGGGCTGCGATGCTTGTGTGAAAAAGTTTTAGGTTGATAAGCTCGTACCCAAAGCGGATAAAATGCATCTTCATAGGACACCCAAAACAGCTGGGTATACATCCTAATTCAGATCCGAAAGCAATAGGGATTGTTTCTAGAATCGGGTCCTTTCTCGAGGAAAAGTTTCTCTCGAAAGAATTGAGTGGGAGGATGGTGGAGACTTGATGAGGTTATTGAACCATCACTTCAACTAGTGTATAGCAGGGCACAAAGAGTTGTTCCTGTGGCACCTACACCAATTGAAGTGGAAGCTTATGATATTGATCATGAGACTTCGGATCAAGTCACTCCCAAACCTCGTAGGACGACAAGGATGCGTACTACTTCAGAGTGGTACGTAATCCTGTCTTGGAAGTCATGTTGCTAGACAACAATGAACCTATGAGCTATGGAGAAGCAATGGTGGGCCCGGATTCCGATAAATGGCTCGAGGCCATAAAATCCGAGAGAGGATCCATGTATGAAAACAAAGTGTAGACTTTGGCAGAACGGCTCGATGGTCGTAAGGTTGTTGAGTACAGATGGATTTTAAAAGGAAGACAGACAATGATGGTAAGTGTCACCATTGAGAAAGCTCGACTTGTCGTTAAGGTGTTTCCCGACAAGTTCAAGGAGTTGACTTTCTCACACGTAGCGATGCTGAAAGTCTGTTGGAATTATGTTAGCAGTTACTGCATTATTTATGAAATCTTGCAGATAGGATGTCAAAAACATTGTTTCCTCGACGATTTTCTTGAGGAAAGGTTGTATGAGATACAACTAGAAGGTTTTGTCAATCCGGAAAAATGCTAACAAGTATGCAAAGCTCTTGCAATCCTTCTGAGGACTGGAGTAAGCATCTCGGAGTTGGAATGTACGCTTTGATGAGATGATCAAAGATTTTGGGTTTATACAAAGTTTATGAGAAACTTGTATTTCCAAAGAAGTAAGTGGGAGCACTATAGAATTTCTGATGAGTATATCAGAAATGATGTAGAATTTCTGGAAAGCATATAGGGTTATTTGAAAAGTGTTTTTCAATGGAAAACCTGGATTAGGCTACTTGAACATTGAGCATCAAGATCTATAAGGATAGATCAAAACGCTTAATGGTAATTTCAAATGAGCACATACCTTGACATGATCTTGAAGGTGTTCAAGATGGATCAGTCAAAGAAGGAGTTCTTGCCTGAGTTGTAAGGTACGAAGTTAAGACTTAAAGCTCGACCACGGCAGAACAGAGAGAAAGGACGAAGGTCGTCCCCTATGCTTAGACATAGGCTCCATAGTATGCTATGCTGTGTACCGCACCTGATGTGTGCCTTGCCACATGTCTGGCTAGAGGGTACAAAGGTGATCTAGGAGTAGATCACCAGATAGCGGTCAAAATTGTCCTTAGAGGAATAAAGAGTTCGACGTAAAGAGTTACGTCGATGCAAGCTTAACACCTAGCCGGATAGCTCTGAGTAGAGATACCGGATACGTATAATGGAGCAACAATTTGGAATAGCTCCAAGTAGAACAAGTATTTTAAATGGCTCCAAATATAGCGTAGAGATTTGCGAAGTACATACGGATCTGAATGTTGCAGACCCGTTGACTAAAACCTCTCTCACAAGCAACATGATCAAACCCAGAACTCATTGAGTGTTAATCACATAGTGATGTGAACTAGATTATTGACTCTAGTAAACTCTTTGGATGTTGGTCATATGGCGATATGAGCTGTGAGTGTTAATCACTTGGCGATGTGAACTAGATTATTGACTCTAGTGCAAGTGGGAGACTGTTGGAAATATGCTCTAGAGGCAATAACAAATTAGTTATTATTATATTTCCTTGTTCATGATAATCGTTTATTATCCATGCTATAATTGTATTGATAGGAAACTCAGATACATGTGTGGATACATAGACAACACCATGTCCCTAGTAAGCCTCTAGTTGACTCGCTCGTTGATCAATAGATGGTTACGGTTTCCTGACCATGGACATTGGATGTCGTTGATAACGGGATCACATCATTAGGAGAATCATGTGATGGACAAGACCCAATCCTAAGCCTAGCACAAAGATCGTGTAGTTCGTATGCTAAAGCTTTTCTAATGTCAAGTATCATTTCCTTAGACCATGAGATTGTGCAACTCCCGGAAACCGTAGGAATGCTTTGGGTGTACCAAACGTCACAACGTAACTGGGTGGCTATAAAGGTACACTACGGGTATCTCTGAAAGTGTCTGTTGGGTTGGCACGAATCGAGACTGGGATTTGTCACTCCGTGTGACGGAGAGGTATCTCTGGGCCCACTCGGTAGGACATCATCATAATGTGCACAATGTGATCACGGAGTTGATCATGGGATGATGTGTTACGGAACGAGTAAAGAGACTTGCCGGTAACGAGATTGAACAACGTATCGGGATACCGACGATCGAATCTCGGGCAAGTACAATACCGCTAGACAAAGGGAATTGTATACGGGATTGATAGAATCCTCGACATCGTGGTTCATCCAATGAGATCATCGTGGAACATGTGGGAACCAACATGGGTATCCAGATCCCGCTGTTGGTTATTGACCGGAGAACGTCTCGGTCATGTCTGCATGGTTCCCGAACCCGTAGGGTCTACACACTAAAGGTTCAATGACGCTAGGGTTATAAAGGAAGTTTGTATGTGGTTACCGAATGTTGTTCGGAGTCCCGGATGAGATCCTGGATGTCACGAGGAGTTCCGGAATGGTCCGGAGGTAAAGATTTATATATGGGAAGTCCTGTTTTGGTCACCGGAAAAGTTTCGGGTTTTATCGGTAACGTACCGGGACCACCGGGAGGGTCCCGGGGGTCCACCAAGTGGGGCCACCAACCCCGGAAGGCTGCATGGGCCAAGTTTGGGAGGGGACCAGCCCCAGGTGGGCTGGTGCGCCCCCAACCAAGGCCCAAGGCGCAAGGAGACTGGGAGGGGGCAAACCCTAGGTCCAGATGGGCCTTAAGGTCCACCCTAGGTGCGCCCCCCCTCTCTCCCCCTCTGGCCGCCTCCCAGATGGGATCTGGGGGATGCCGCCGCCCCTAGGGAGGGAACCCTAGGTGGGGGCACAGCCCCTCCTCTCCCCCTATATATACTTGAGGTTTTGGGACTGCCATACATACGATTCGATCTCTCTCTTGGCGCAGCCCTACCTCTCTTTCTCCTCATATCTCGCGGTGCTTGGAGAAGCCCTGCTAGATCACCACGCTCCTCCACCACCACCACACCGTTGTGCTGCTGCTGGATGGAGTCTTCCTCAACCTCTCCCTCTCTCCTTGCTTGATCAAGGCATGGGAGACGTCACCGGGCTGTACGTGTGTTGAACGCGGAGGTGCCATCCGTTCGGCACTAGGATCATCGGTGATTTGGATCACGGCGAGTATGACTCCATCAACCCCGTTCTCTTGAACGCTTCCTCTTAGCGATCTACAAGGGTATGTAGATGCACTCTCCTTCCCCTCGTTGCTGGTTTCTCCATAGATAGATCTTGGTGACACGTAGGAAAATTTTGAATTTCTCCTACGTTCCCCAACAGATCGAGCCGGATACCCTTCGCGAGGCCCGTGACTCCAAACCGCCGGACTCCCCTCTGGACTCCGAGCCACCCGTGCCCCTGCCGATTGAATCCGATTGGGCGCCGATCATGGAGTTTACCGCCGCAGATATCTTTGAGCACTCACCCTTCGGGGACATACTGAGTTCACTAAGATCTCTCTCCCTGTCAGGAGGGTCCTGGCCGGATTATGGCCAGCATGGTTGGGATGCGGATGACGAAGAAAATCGGCGCCCACCCACCACCCACTTCGTAGCTACTGTCGATGACTTAACCGACATGCTCGACTTCGACTCCGAAGACATCGATGGTATGGACGACGATGCAGGAGACGACCAGGAACCAGCGCCTATAGGGCACTGGAAAGCCACCTCGTCGTATGACATATACATGGTGGACACACCCAAAGAAGGCAATGGCGATGGAACGGCGGAGGATGACCCCTCCAAGAAGCAACCTAAGCCTCGGCATCAACGGCGCCGCTCTAAGTCCTATCAAAGCAAAAACGGTGATTCCGGCACAAGAGATAATAACACCCCGGACCGTGCCGAAGACAACCCCCTCCAGCAAGATTCAGCACATGAGGATGGAGAAGCCAGCCCTCCTGAGAGAGCGGCAAATAGAGAGGAAGAGGATGATAATTACATGCCTCCCTCCGAAGACGAGGCAACCCTCGACGACGACGAATTTGTCGTGCCTGAGAACCCCGCCGAGCAAGAGCGCTTCGAGCGCAGGCTTATGGCCACGGCGAGCAGCCTTAAGAAAAAGCAGCAGCAGCTTAGAGCTGATCAAGACTTGCTAGCCGCATTCCTCGACAACTTCCAGGGCACCTATGTGCGACCACCAGACGCTGATGACCTAAGCCACATAATTCAGCAGCCAGAGGAATCAGCCAGACAATTCTGGACACGGTTCTTAACCAAGAAAAATCAAATCATCGACTGTCCGGATGCAGAGGCCCTAGCGGCCTTCAAACATAACATCCGCGACGAATGGCTTGCCCGTCACCTTGGACAAGAAAAGAAGAAATCGATGGCAGCCCTCACGACACTAATGACCCGCTTTTGTGCGGGAGAAGACAGCTGGCTGGCTTGCAGCAATAACATGTCAAAGAGCCCTGGTAATTCGGATACCAGTGACAGCAATGGCAGGTCACGTCGCAACAAGCACAAGCGCCGCATAAACAACGACAATATGGAGGACACGGCAGTTAATGCCAGATTCAGAGGCTCTAAGCCTGGTCAGCGGAAAAAGCCATTCAAAAGAAGCACTCCGGGCCCGTCCAGTTTGGACCGTATACTCCATCGCTCTTGTCAGATACACGGCACCCCCGAGAAGCCAGCCAACCACACCAACAGGGACTGTTGGGTGTTCAAGCAGGCCGGCAAATTAAATGCCGAACAAAAAGACAAGGGGCTACATAGCGACAACGAGGAGGAGCCCCTGTCGCCGAACAACAGAGGACGGAAAGGTTTTCCCCCCATAGGTGCGGACGGTGAACATGATATACGCAACCCACATCCCCAAGAGGGAGCGGAAGCGTGCGTTAAGGGACGTCTACGAGTTGGAGCCGGTCGCCCCAAAGTTCAACCCATGGTCCTCCTGTCCGGTCACTTTCGATCGCAGGGAGCACCCCACTAGTATCCGCCACGGCGGATTTGTCGCATTGGTCCTAGACCCAATCATTGATGGATTTCACCTCACTCGATTCCTTATGGACGGCGGCAGCAGCCTAAACCTGCTTTACAAGGACACGGTGTGCAAAATGGGCATAGATCCCTCAAGGATTAAACCCACAAAAACAACCTTTAAAGGCGTCATACCAGGTGTAGAGGCCATTTCACAGGCTCAGTCACACTGGAAGTGGTCTTCGGATCCCCGGATAATTTCCAGAGCGAGGAATTAATCTTCGATATAGTCCCGTTCCGCAGTGGCTACCATTGCAAAATTCAATGCGGTGCCGCACTATGCATACCTCAAGCTCAAGATGGCAGGACCTCGGGGGGTCATCACAGTCAATGGAAACATAGAGCGCTCGCTCCGAACAGAGGAGCACACTACGGCCCTCGCAGCAGAAGTGCAAAGCAGCCTAACAAGGCAATTCCCCAGTCTGGCGATCAGACGTCCGGATACCGTCAAGCGTGCCCGAAGTAATCTGCAACAGGACCGCCTGGCACGTTCTGAGCTCGCATAGCAATGCCGAAGACAATCTGCGCGCCGGACTCGTCGTCATTGAAGCCTGGTTCAGGGTCTACTGAGGGAGTCCTGGATTAGGGGGTGTCCGGATAGCCGGACCATAACCTTTGGCCGGACTGTTGGACTATGAAGATACAAGATTGAAAACTTCGTCCTGTGTCCGGATGAGACTTTCCTTGGCATGGAAGGCAAGCTTGGCAATACGGATATTTAGATCTCCTCCCATTGTAACCGACTCTATGTAACCCTAGCCCTCTTCGGTGTCTATATAAACCGGAGGGTTTTAGTCCGTAGGACAACATACAATCATACCATAGGCTAGCTTCTAGGGTTTGGCCTCTCTGATCTCGTGGTAGATCTACTCTTGTACTACCCATATCATCAATATTAATCAAGCAGGGGTAGGGTTTTACCTCCATCGAGAGGGCCCAAACCTGGGTAAAAACATCGTGACCCTTGTCTCCTGTTACCATCCGCCTAGACGCACAGTTCGGGACCCCCTACCCGAGATCCGCGGTTTTGACACCGACATTGGTGCTTTCATTGAGAGTTCCTCTGTGTCGTCACCGCCAGGCTTGATGGATCCTTCGATTATCATTGGCGATGCAGTCCAGGGTGAGGCTTTTCTCCCCGGACAGATTTTTGTATTCGGCGGCTTTGCACTGCGGGCAAATTCGCTTGGCCATCTGGAGCAGACTGAAAGCTACGCCCCTGGCCATCAGGTCAACTTTGGAAGCCTAAACTACACGGCCGATATCCACGGAGACTTGATCTTCGACGGATTCGAGCCCTTGCCGAGTGCGCCGCACTGTCCCGATGGGCATGATTTAGCTCTACCGCCGGACAATGTTCAGGAAGTCGCACCTGCAACCGCTCCGCCCTTCAATTCGGAGCCAACTGCGCCATCCATGGACGGGTTGTTGGGCCCCTCCATGGAAGCCCCAGTTTCAATGGCGATCGAGCCGAATACCCTTCGCGAGGCCCGTGACTCCAAACCGCCGGACTCCCCTCCGGACTCCGAGCCGCCCGCGCCCCTGCCGATTGAATCCGATTGGGCGCCGATCATGGAGTTTACCACCGCGGATATCTTTCAGTAGTCACCCTTCGGGGACATACTAAGTTCACTAAGATCTCTCTCCCTTTCAGGAGAGTCCTGGCCGGATTATGGCCAGCAAGGTTGGGATGCGGATGACGAAGAAATTCGGCGCCCTCCCACCACCCACTTCGTAGCTACTGTCGATGACTTAACCGACATGCTCGACTTCGACTCCGAAGACATCGATAGTATGGATGACGATGCAGGAGACGACCAGGAACCAGCGCCTATAGGGCACTGGAAAGCCACCTCGTCGTATGACATATACATGGTGGACACACCCAAAGAAGGCAATGGCGATGGAACGGCGGAGGATGACCCCTCCAAGAAGCAACCTATGTGCCGGCGTCAGCGGCGCCGCTCTAAGTCCCGCCAAAGCAAAAATGGTGATTCCGGCACAGGAGATAATAACACCCCGGATAGTGCCGAAGAGAACCCCCTCCAGAAAGATTCAGCACATGAGGATGGAGAAGCCAACCCTCCTGAGAGAGCGGCAGATAGAAAGGAAGAGGATGATAATTACATGCCTCCCTCCGAAGACGAGGCAAGCCTCGACCACGATGAATTTGTCGTGCGTGAGGATCCCGCCGAGCAAGAGCGCTTCAAGCACAGGCTTATGGCCACGGCGAGCAGCCTTAAGAAAAAGCAGCAGCAGCTTAGAGCTGATCAAGACTTGCTAGCCGACAGATGGACTAAAGTCCTTGCGGCCGAGGAATACGAACTCGAATGACGCTCCAACAGCTAACCAAAGCGCAGGCTGCTACCCCGATTAGAGGAGGAAGCATCTAAACCCACATCTCCAGCGGCTGACCGGCCACCTTGCGACCGTGACAAAGAGGCCTCTCGGCACACAACTCAAGCCGCACCCCGGCGTAACTCAAAAAACACAAAGGCACGGGGAAATGCGTTAGACCTGCGAGATATATTGGAGGACAAAGCAAAGCAAACAAGATCGATCTACGAATCGCGTGGGCGCCCCACAACATGAGACGATAGCCGTCATGCCGGATACATTAAAAGCAAATCCGGCCAGGCCGAATACAATAGACAAAGCTCATTCGAGCTGCGTCGTGATATAGCCCAATAAAAGAGGCGCCGCACACCCGCTATGCTTCACAGATGAAGTAATGCATCATCAAATCCCAGAGGGTTTCAAACCCATGAATATTGAATCATACGATGGTACGACAGATCCCGCGGTATGGATTGAAGACTATCTCCTTCATATCCACATGACCCGTGGCGACGATCTACACGCCATCAAATACCTCCCACTCAAGCTTAAAGGAACAGCCCGACATTGGCTCAACAGTTTGCCAGCAGAATCCATTGGGTGTTGGGAAGACCTGGAAGCCGCATTGCTCGACAACTTCCAGGGCACCTATGTGCGACCACCAGACGCCGATGACTTGAGCCACATAATTCAGCAGCTAGAGGAATTGGCCAGACAATTCTGGACACAGTTCCTAACCAAGAAAAATCAAATCGTCGACTATCCGGATGCAGAGGCCCTAGCGGCCTTCAAACATAACATCCACGATCGACGAATGTCTTGCCCGCACCTTGGACAGGAAAAGCCAAAATCGATGGCAGCCCTCACGACACTAATGACCCGCTTTAGTGCGGGAGAAGACAGCTGGCTGGCTCGCAGCAATAACAGGTCAAAGAGCCCTGGTAATTCGGATACCAACGACTGCAATGGCAGGTCACGTCGCAACAAGCATAAGCGCCGTATTAACAACGACAATACGGAGGACACAGCAGTTAATGCCGGATTAAGACGCTCTAAGCCCGGTCAGCGGAAAAAGCCATTCAAAAGAAGCACTCCGGGCCCGTCCAGTTTAGACCGTATACTCGATCGCTCGTGTCAGATACACGGCACCCCCGACAAGCCAGCCAACCACACCAACAGGGACTGCTGGTTGTTCAAGCAGGCCGGGAAATTAAATGGCGAACAAAAAGACGAGGGGCTACATAGCGACGACGAGGAGGAGCCCCGGCCGCCGAACAACAGAGGACAGAAGGGTTTCCCCCCGTAGGTGCAGACGGTGAACATGATATACGCAACCCACATCCCCAAGAGGGAGCGGAAGCGTGCGTTAAGGGACGTCTACGCGTTGGAGCCGGTCGCCCCAAACTTCAACCCATGGTCCTCCTGTCCGATCACTTTCGATCGCAAGGACCACCCCACTAGTATCCGCCATGGCGGATTTGCCGCATTGGTCCAAGGACCAATCATTGACGGATTTCACCTCACTCGAGTCCTTATGGACAGTGGCAGCAGCCTAAACCTGCTTTACCAGGACACGTTGCGCAAAATGGGCATAGATCCCTCAAGGATTAAACCCACAAAACAACCTTTAAAGGCATCATACCAGGTGTAGAGGCCCATTGACCAGGCTCAGTCACACTGGAAGTGGTCTTCGGATCCCCGGATAATTTCCCGGGCGAGGAATTAATCTTCGATATAGTCTCATTCCGCGGTGGCTACCATGCACTGCTCGGGCGAACCGCATTTGCAAAATTCAATGCGGTCCCGCACTATGCATACCTCAAGCTCAAGATGCCAGGACCTTGGGGGGCATCACAGTCAATGGAAACACAGAGCGCTCGCTCTGAACAGAGGAGCACACTACAGCCCTCGCAGCAGAAGTGCAAAGCAGCCTATCAAGGCAATTCCCCAGTCCGGTGATCAGACGTCTGGACACCGTCAAGCGTGCCCGAAGTAATCTGCAACAGGACCGCTTGGCACGTTCTGAGCTCGCATAGCAATGCGGCCCCTACCCCAGCCCCATCCAAATTGCGGAACATGTGCTACACGTACATAATTACGCATTAAAAATACCATCGGCACAGGGGAGGTGCACGACTATGGCACGCCCCGAAGCGCGGCTCAACCGCACTAGGGGCTTGCTACTTTGTTATTTTTTCTCAATCCCAGGACTTAATTCTCTAGAAGCCCTGTCCCGCAATATAATCGCCGAACACACGATGCAAGGACCAGGGGGGCCGGAGGCTACGTCACATCATTGAACTCTTAGGTGGTCTCTATAACGAACAAAACACCTGTCTTAAATACCATTCCGCAGCTCGCCCCTGGAGGGGGACATGTCAAATAGTCCCACCCTTTGCTTATCGCACTACTTGTATCGTTCCGCTTTTAATGCACCTTTTTCAAATAAACAATGCTTGGCTTCAGCCTATTATTGCATTCTCTATTCATCCCTTTTTATGCATATATGTTCATTCATGACATTTAGCATCTGTACACTTTGGTACGGCCAATACGCCAGGGGCTCTAGCACCCCATAACAAGGCGTGAGAAGTCCGAACACTTTCACAAGTGCGGCACTCCGAACTTATAGCATTATATGCATCAGCTCCGAATCATGTCTTTGGTCAATAGTTGGGTTTGCCTGGCTCCCATGTTTTGGTACCTTACGTTCCGCTATATCGGCTCAGGTAGCACTGGGAGAACTACTGCGATTGTGCCCCGGTTCAGCTAGGCTAAGCACCTCAGTAGAGAAAGCTAAAACTAACTGTCATGATACGGCGAGAGCTGGTCGCTGTTCGAGATGTTTTCAAGTCCCTAAAGACTCATGCCTCTTAGGGCGAGGAGTCGGCTTTGTCCGGCCTAGGCGTGTATAGCGCCCCGAACTCGGTCTTCCGAACACTAGGGGCTTCGCCAAAATTTAAAATCATAGAATTCTCTGGCTAAGTGAGAGTGACAAAGAATTATAGTCTGATTGCCTTGTTCGTTGTGCTGAGCACCTCCCTCGAAGGATCCAAGAATGGGAAAACGAGTTCTCAGGTTTATCCCAAACACCCCAGCACTCGTGGCATGGGGGCAGAAGCCGACGACTCGCCATCTCTCAGATTTAACAAACGGCCGCACGGAAGGTAATATTTTAAATTCAAACAAGCGTTGCATAGCGCATATGAAAAAAGTTTTCGGCATACAGGATCACAAATGCAAGTTCACTCAAAAATTACATCCTTGGAACACTCATCCGCCACAAGGCGGGCACCTTTCAGGACGCCATCATAGTTGATGTACACTTAATTCCGCACAATTCCACCAAAGGAGTCGTCAAAGCGATGCTCGAGGAGGTGGTGGCAGCGGATACAAGTTTGTTGTTCGGAAAAAACAGCACGGTTGCCCGAGGGTAATATTGACGTTGAGCCCTCGAGCTCCATGGATGATTCTTCCATGATCATGATAAAATCAGAGTTGATGTTGAGGAAGGCCCTCGCCTGAACATGATGACCGGAGGTAGGGCACAGTCATTGGTTAAGCCAAGGTGGCCAGTCGAGCCGGCGACAAAAGATGCCGACATCGACCATAAAGCTCGGCTCCGACGCGTAGATCGTGTCGGAGATGCTTCGAATTGCCATCGCCTTGTGGCGACAGCCAGCAGGCTCTCAATGGAAGCACCAATGTTGGTTCAATATCCGGCGTATCTCGTAGTAGGGGTCCTAAGCTAGGCGTCTGGGAGCGATGATAACATGGACACATGGTTTTACCCAGCTTCCGGCGCTCTTGATGAGATAATACCCTACATGCTGCTTTTGATTGTATTCATATGGCTGTAGTACAGAGTCTATGTATCTACCACGAGATTGTAGTAATGAATATGAGATTGTCTATTGACTAGCCTGGCCTCGGTTTATATATGCACCGTAGGCCTAGGGCTTAGAGGAGTCCTTGTCTTGGGCGCCAGGTCTTGTAGAGTCCTCCTTGTATGCGGCATGGGCTGTCCGAACTGGCCCAATGGTGAACCGCCATGGGGGTCCTCGGCCCGATCCAGCAGGTCGGGAGACGACATGGTGAGTACCCCCTAGTCCAGGACACCCTAAGTAGCCCCCTCAACTGGTCTTCAAGTTGGGGACGCTCCTCGATTCTTCCGAACTTTTCTTCATCTTCGGTCGTCGGTCTTGAAAACTGGTTCAACAAATCTTCTCATCTTCGATCTTGAGGATCGCCGAAGTGCATCCGAGGAGTTTAGACGTCAGGTATCCGAGAAGTCCCTTTAAGTTTCTGGCCTTTACCAATGCCCTATTATTTTGACGCCACACCACGGGTTTGAAGTTCTTCCCGGGCGACAGTGTCCTCTTTTGCAGCCGAGCACCAACGCCGGACCGCTTTCGAGCTCCAACGCCGAAATGTATGCGAGCTCCGACGCCGGACTGTATCCGAATAGTATTGTTATAGTCGAGCTCCAACGCCGAACTGCATCTGAGCTCCAACGCCGGACTATGTCTGAGGTGTCATAGACCACCTTGGTTCAAAAAAGTGTTAGCCGAGCTTAATGCTGGTTCCTCGTGCTCCCGCTCCGGGCATCCATGGGCCTCGGCAAGCGAGCCACCAGGGGCTCTTCACCATGCAGAACGCCGCCCCCTACAGCGGCTACGGCGCCGCGCCCGCGCCCGCCTACCGCGACGGAGGGTTTCTCCCTCCCCAGGCGCCGCCGCCGTGGGACCCGGCCCTTCTCGCTGCTCTGCACTCCGCCGCATCTCCAAGCTCCTACGGTGGCGGCAGTGACTGCTACATCGACTCGGGCGCCACCGCTCACAAGACAACTATAGCGACCCGACCTCAGATGGTCAAGTCTCTGTGCTTCAGTGTCATCCCTGGATTGGTAATGCTGACACACACAGTACTCTGATACCATCTTGTAGCAACCCGACCTCAGATGGTCAAGTCTCTGTGCTTCAGTGTCATCCCTGGATCGGTAATGCTGACAAACAGATCGTTGATCATCGGAATTGGGTACTTGTTCTTTATCGTCACTTCATTTAAGGCTCGATAATCAACAACCATCCTCAGGGATTTATCCTTCTTCTCAACCAAAAGTACCGGGGCTCCCCAAGGTGATGAACTCCTTCGGATGTATCCTTTCTCCAATAACTCCTTGATATGTTTCTTAATTTCCTCCAGGTCATTTGCGGGCATCCGATAGGGTCTCTTGGATATTGGTCCTGTCCCTGGCAACAGCTCTATCAAAAACTCAATGTCTCTATCCTGTGGCATGCCTGGTAACTCCTCTGGGAAAACATCCGGGTAATCCTTTACTACCGGTACTTCCTCCTAAACAACTCCCGTAAGGGCATTCACTTGGCTCCTCCTAGGCACAGGCCTAGACACATACTTAATCATTTTTCCCTCCGAGGTGGTGAGATAAATCGACTTACTAGCACAGTCAATGCTTCCTCCATACTTTGACATCCAGTCCATACCCAATATCACATCCAATCCTTGCGACTCCAAGATAATTAGGTCGGACGGAAAACGCATGTGTGCCAATGGTTAAGGGTATCTGGTCACACCATCGGCTAGCCATATACTCTGCTCCGGGTGAACTCACTAAAAGAGGGGTCCTAAGGGTTTGGGTTGGCGGTTTAAACTTATCCATGAATCCCCTTGATATGTATGAATGCGATGCACCAGTATCGAAAAGAACAAGAGCGGTAAATGACTTAACCAAAAACTTACCTATTACCGCGTCCGGCTGCTCTTCAACCTCCTCCATGTTAACGTGGTTCACTTGTCCTTTGTTGAATGGATTGGGCTTCTTCCCCGCGCTTCCATTTCCGTTTCCATTCCATCCTTCAGGGCAATCACTGGCATAGTGCCCTGTCTTCCCGCACTTAAAGCAGGTAACCTGGCTTAGGTCTCTTTTGGTGGGTGTGGACAGGTTGGAGCGGTTCTGATTGTTGTTAGCTCTGTTCCCATTCCCATTCTTAGCACCACTGTGGTTATGTGTTCCTCCTCCAGTGTGGTTATGACCTCCATGGTTATGAACAAGTCCTCCCGAGTCCGGGGTTAGGCGAGGCTTCTGCTGAGCTCCTGAGTTATACTTCCCTTGTCCATACTTCCTCTTGCGGCTCTCAATCTGCTGCTGCTTCCCTTCAATCATAAGAGCCTTATCTACCAACTCCTGGTAGTTGTTGAAGGTTGCTACCATCAACTGCATACTCATCTCATCATTCAGCCCTTCCATAAACTTCTCCTGCTTCGCGGCATCTGTGGCCACATCATCAGGCGCATAGCGTGATAACTTGCTAACCTCATCCACGTGCTGAGCCACAGTACGGTTCCCCTAGCGTAGGTTGCGGAACTCCCGCTTCTTCATCTGCATAGCTCTAGTTGAGACATGGGCTGTGCGGAAAGCCTGCTGAAATTGGTCCCAAGTGACATTGGCTACAGGAAAAGTGGCTGTGTAATTCTCCCACCATGAGGCTGCTGGTCCATCCAATTGATGTGCGGCAAAGCGCACCCTCTCAGCATCTTTGCAACATGCGTTGGTCAACTCCCTTCCAATACGACGTAGCCAATCATCAGCACCTATAGGCTCGGTGCTACTGGAAAACACTGGCGGCTATAACCTTAGAAAACGGGCTAGGTTGTCGACTGGCGGTGGGTTGTCGTTGTTGTTGCCCTGGTTCTGAACTCGCAATTGCATCAAGGCATTCTGCTGCTGGATCAACTGGGTGAGTTCTGGTGGGAAAGCGAAACCGGTGTCACGTCTCGGAGGCATCTGATGGGTTTAGATGGAAGAGATTAGAATAGAAAAGGGGACTAATGAGAAAGCACTACCCATATGCACATGAGACGAACAGAATCATTTCACTCAATCAATCAAGCAAGGGCATACAAATGGTCTAGAACTATCGCAAAAGTGCTCTACTACTACTATATACAGGGGGGAAATACTACTAATAGTTGGTGGTCATCTAGAAATTTTGATCGGTGAAGACTCCATGATGTCTGCTCCAGCTTCGTCTTCAAAGTCATCATCACTAGGGTCGGAGTCGGTGTCATCGATGATGATGTAGTTGTCCGGGCAAGTGGAATCATCATCTTCTACTCCCAGTGCTCGTCCACACATGAATACTCCGATCTTCTTGACTAGGTCGTCATTCTTCTCCAGTAGTGTCTTGATTTCCTCCTCATATCCATCGAGTGTAAACTTGAGTTCTTCCTCCGGCTCGATGATCCTAGTCTTCGCCTTCTTCAGGTCCATCATGTCCGCGCACATCTGGTTCTCCTGACGTCGAATGTGCTGGTTTAACTCCTGGATGAAAGCTGCAATGGATCTATCCTTCAGGTGCTAATTACTTCCCATTGCTCGTCTCGGCGCCCACATATTTGGTAGATAGTGTCCTTAAGCTCCCTGTTGTAAACTTCTCTAATGCGTCCCATGGTAATGTGGGCTGCCATGCTCTGGCCTAGACTCCAGGTTGGTGCTTCGAAAGAAAACTCTATGGGTTTAGAAGTTAGCGAGAACGTCCTTCCTGAAACTTGTACTTGAATCATCCAGCACTCCTCTTCAGGTAAAGTGGCGTTGTATGTCCCGGTGAAGCTTGTTTTTCCAATGTTCAAGTACCTAGTGACTTCCTTCAGGTGACGTCCAAAAGGTGTGTCTTCATCCGGTTGTGCAAACTTGTTCTTCATCTCCGTCATCCTAAAGAGTAGAAAATGGAGAGGAGTCAGAAATGAGTAGAGAAGTGTGGCCTAGGGTTTATCTTAGTTGTCGTGTCCTACACTCAGCGTGTGCTCTGATACCATATTGTAGCAACCCGACCTCAGATGGTCAAGTCTCTGTGCTTCAGTGTCATCCCTGGATCGGTAATGCTGACACACACAGTACTCGAAGGATTTATAACAGAGTAGCAATCACACACTTATTACATCGAATGTCTCAAGAGAGAACTTATTACAATAATATGGCTTAAGGCCATCTAATACGATAACAGCGGAAGGCTTGGAAGATAAAGTGAGTCCATCAACTCCAACGGCATAGCTGAGCTGCACGGCAATGACCTAACGAACGTTACTCCTCGTCTGAAAAGTCTGCAACATAATACGTTGCAGCCCTAAAATGGGTTAGCACATGGAATATCCTGGCAATGTAACACAGTAGAGCAAGAACAGAATAAAGATATCACTACATGCATAAATGGCTGGTGGAAAGCTGTATGGTTATAGTTTTTGTGAAAAGCCAATTTTTCCCTACAACAAAGGAATAGATTTTAATTTAACTATCGTGGTGGTTGAAACATCATTGAGAAGGTACCCCCAACTCAATCCCAATTAAAGTGATTAATAACCCAATAGTATTAATTAAACATGGTGAGATACATGTGATAACCCAACTACTGGATACTCAAAATTGTCCATAACCGGGGACACGGCTAACCATGATTAGATTGTACACTCTGCAGAGGTTTGCACACTTTTCCCCACAATACTCGATCGCCTCCGTTAGATTTCTCGCTCTACATGGTGTTTGAGAAACGGATGACCGAGACACAGTCTTTCAGAAACATTAACTCTCTACTCCGGGTAGACCATACCAAACCTACAAAACCCACTACCTGCTGATCCACCTCTTCAAGAGCTTCACGTAACTTACTCAACTATGCTAGAGCCCATAATAGCTTGTGGCTGCACACAGTAGTTTCTAGCATGAATCATCTCAGTTCCCTTTGAGCCTGGGTGGCGGTCCATAGGAAGATCACACGGGTACCCCGGGATTTCCAAAAAAACAGACAACACTGGGTTCCCCAGGTGCCTCAATCCACCCAGATGTTAATTTAAGTTGCCACCTTAAGTTGAACCATTAATTAACAAACTCACATCTGTCATGGATTTCACTCAAACCCGAACCACGTCTACGAGCATAGCATAGCAACATAAGCAATACGGAGAAGTAACTCCCAAGGGTTTGAATATAACAGGGCAATAGGTTCTACCTCAATAACTACTTCCCAACCCACATGTTAATGACATCCTAATCATGCAATGTTTGAGGGGTGGAACTAATGCATAAAAACTGGGTATGAAAAGAGTATGATCAATGTGTAACTTGCCTTGCTGACGATACACGAATCCTAGAGACTCGTAGTAACACGCTTTGCACTCCGGGAATTCTATCGCAAGCAAACAATAACATACATAAGTAACAAGCAACGATGCACAAGCAAAACTCAAATAAGAGAGGTTGACCAGAAAGTTCAACATAAGAACTCCGGTACGCAAAAAGAATCAAATCAAACAAAGCAACAAAACTCAAACGGCGAACGAAAGAAGCTTCGTTTACTAATCTGAACTTAGGTCAAATTTTACAGTAGCAAAAACTTGTTTGAGTTGATTAATCGAAAGGAGGGTTTCGAGACGGAACTCCAGGCGCTTGAATCGCCTGATTCCCATAAACGAGCGAAAAGATAAACAGAAACTAAAATTGGATCAGAAATCACGATC
The DNA here is from genome assembly GCF_056163025.1 of Triticum urartu. Classification (NCBI taxonomy): domain Eukaryota; kingdom Viridiplantae; phylum Streptophyta; class Magnoliopsida; order Poales; family Poaceae; genus Triticum; species Triticum urartu. The sequence goes on along the minus strand of NC_141879.1, from coordinate 750,455,640 downwards.
GGAAAAATCGCGGAATAAATCCGAGAAACTAAGATTAACGAACGAACGTTCGTTATCTGGATCTAAACGAAGAACGCGTTTGTTAAAATGAACGAACGAGCGAACGCTCGCTAAATAAATAAACCGGAGAAAAAACCGATCTATTTAAAAAAACGAGAACTAGGGTTTTGAAAAAAAATAAAACCGAACGGATTTTAAGAAAAACCGGCGGCCCGGATCCGGCGGCTACCTCCGGCGATGGGCTCCGGCGAAGTGGGCTTGGGCGGCAGCTCGCGGGGTGGCGGGGCTCGGCGGCCGCGCGGGCGGCGGGCGGCGGTGCTGTAGCGGCGGCGGCGAGGCGCGGCGGCAGCGGGTGGCGCGGCGCGGCTCGAGGCAGGCTGCGGGAGGCGGCGGTGGTGGTGGGGGTTCGGGCGGCGGCGTATATAAAGGGGGCGGGGGCGGCGACTTGGAGGAGGGGGCAAGGCAGAGGCGGCGGCGGCTGGGCCGGCCTGGCTCGGCTGGGCCATAGGCCCAGTCGGGCACGGGATTTTTTTTAAAAATAAATTCCGCTGACAGAGAAAAAAAATCCTAGAAAAATAAATAAAAATCTAAAAATGCCAAAGAAAAATTTCACCGTCTAAATAAAATATTTAGGACGAGGTGAACATTTTCTTGGCCCTAAAATGAAGTTTTGAAAACGTGCAATTTTTTTTCTAATGCAAATAAGATCCGAATAATACCAAATAAAATCCAATAAATGATTTTAATATTTTTCCTCCAATATTTCAATTATTTTGGAGAAGTCATATTATCTCCACCATTTGATTTAATATGAAATATTTTTCGGAGAGAAAAGTTATTAAAATCAAAATCCTCGTTTCATTATTTGATAAAAATCAAATATGAAAAACGAAAAATCCCCAACTCTCTCCATGGGTCCTTGAGTTGCTTAGGATTTCGAGGATTGCGGAACGGAAATGCAATAAATCATGATATGCATGGATGATCTATGTATAACATTCCAAATTGAAAATTTGGGATGTTACAACAACTCATCCCGGTAACCTCACATCCGCCACTCCTGTTCATACTCCCACTCGCATCACCCTTGGTAACGGTTCCTCCATTCCCATTACACATGTCGGTCATATGTATTTTCCTTCTAGTTCTACTCCCGTTAACCTGTCTAATGTTCTTGTGTCTCCTAACTTAGTTACCAATCTTGTTTCTATTCGTTGCCTTGCTCGTGAGAACCCTATCACTGTTGAATTTGACGGTATTGGCTTTTCTGTGAAGGACGCCTGTACACGGATGGTACTCCACCGATGTGACAGCCCGGACGAGCTTTACCCGGTGCATCCCTCCGGCGCCACCAGCACCCGTCGTCCCGCCGCCTTCGCTGCTAGTGTCGATCTTTGGCACGCCCGCCTTGGCCATCCCAACTCCACCGTTATGCATCAGATTCTTCTGAGTTTTTCTTTCTCATGTAATAAGGTTGACGACCACACTTGTGAGGCTTGCCGTCTTGGCAAGCACGTTCGTCTTCCCTTTAGCGAGTGTACAAACATTTCCACCTTTCCGTTTCAGTTATTGCATAGTGATGTTTGGACGTCCCCGGTTGCGAGCAACACGGGCAACTTATACTATTTGGAGATATTGGATGATTTTACCCATTATGTGTGGACCTCTCCTCTCCGTCGCAAGTCCGACACTCTTGCCACACTCACTGCTTTTTATTCATATGTCACCACACAGTTCGGTCGTCCTATTCTCGCCTTGCAAACTGACAACGGCAAGGAGTTTGACAACATCGCCGTCTGCAATCTACTTGCGTCCCACGGCACCATCTTTCATATAACTTGCCCTTACACATTATAGCAGAATGACCGCGCCGAGCGCGACATTTGCACTCTTAATGACGGTGTCCGCATGTTACTCTTTCACTCCTACATGCCTCCTCGGTTCTAGCCGGACGCGCTCGCGACCGCCAGTCTCCTTAATAACATTCGCCCGTGTCGTTTGCGTTGGAACTACACACCTCACCAGCTCCTCTTCGGCGCGGTTCCATCTTACGATGGCCTTCGCATCTTCGGGTGTCTCTGTTATCCTAGCACCGCATCCACTGCTCCTCACAAACTCGCTCCCCGGTCGCTTCCGTGTATCTTCCTTGGTTATCCTCCCAACACCAAAGGTTGCCGGTGCTATGATCTAGTGTCCAACCGCATTTTCACTTTGCGGCATGTGTACTTTGATGAGCTGGTGTCCGTTTCAGCAGGTACGGTCACCCTCGGCGTCTCCCGCGGCGCGGTTCGCCCCTGCCTCCTCCTCTGGCGATGCGCCACTATAAAAAAAATACACTTCCGTGATGATATGTGTTTGTCACAGTAGGTCACGTTTTATGTCAAGCATGTACATCCATGACAATTTTATGACAGAATCAAGATAGTCATACCTGTGTTGTTGTAGAAGTGTTCCATGACATTAACAAAATTATCATCACGGAAGTGTCCACTTCCATGACGATAAATCGTGCGTCACAAAAGTGCTTTCGTCAAGGGTGACCGACATGTGGTATCCACCGTAACGGAACGTCGTTAAACTATCGGGTCCGGTTTTGGATCCGATAACCTGTTAATAGCCCCGACCAATGGGGATTTTCCATGTGTAAAATCATCATTGGCTGGAGGGAACACGTGTCGGCTCGCCGTTGGGACAGTTTTCATCCACTCATTGGACCCAAATGCCTATGATACGTCGACACGTGGCACAACCCAACAGAGGCCCATTCTTGTTAAAAGGCCAGCCCGTTTGACTTGGTAAAAAGGTGGCGGGCCGGCCCACGGCAAGCCTGTTAACGGCCTGTTCGCATATAGCCCATTTACACCCCGCTAACCCAGGGCCCGTTTACGGCCTATTCGAGTTAGGCCCAGTAGCTTCATCTGGGCCGCCCAATATACACTACTAGGAAAAAGGCTATAGATGGAATGGACACTAATGACGCACCTGTCATGTGGTGCGCCACTACTATATAGCAGTGGCGCACCATGTGCTGGTGCGCCATTAGAGTGGAAGACACTAATGGCGCACCTGGCACAAGGTGCGCCACTAGTAACAAAGTTTTTTTTATTTTTCCGAACATACTAATGGCGCATCATGGCGCGGTGCGCCATTGCTAGTGCTAAATAGGAATGGCGCACCGGCCACACAGTGCGCCACTACTGGTTTTTTTATTCTTTTTTTTGCAAAACTACTAATGGCGCACCGGGGCACAGTGTGCCATTACTAGTTTAAACCAGTAATGGCACACTGTGCCACGGTGCGCCATTAGAATATATAGCTTTTTTATTATTTTTTTATTCTTTTTATTTTTTTATATCCGATCCCCCTCGCCGCCGAGCACCCGGCCCCGGACCATCTCCCCCGCTCCACCAGCCGCTGCCGCCGACCCCCCGCACCCTCCCCTACTCCACCACCGCCGACGACCCACTGCACCCTCCCCCGCTCCACCGGCCGCCGCCGCCGACCCCCCGCACCCTCCCCTACTCCACCGCCGTCGACGACCCACCGCACCCTCCCCCGCTCCACCGGCCGCCGCCGCCGACCCATGAACGCATGATATTTTCAAATAATAAATTCGATGATATTTTTTCATATTCATAAATATTTTCAAATAACAAATTTGATGATATTTTTTAAAAAATTATTACTATCTTTATAAAAAATATTACTGTTATGATTTAAACAAGTTTGAACATATTTAAACACAAATAAATATGAAACAGCACTTTAAATGCATAAAAACAAAAATTGGGGAGCCTGGGAATCGAACCCAGGACCTCCTACTGTGTGTGCTGCGTGCTGACCAATCAAGCTAGTGGGCATGTTCTGATGGAGATAGGGTTAGGTGGGATATAACCTGACCAGTCGAGCTAGTAACTAAAACAAAATTCTAATGGTGCACCAGGGGGGTGCGCCATTAGAACCCTCCCCCACTCCACCTATTCCCCTCGCACTGTGGCCTCCCTCCCTCCCTCGCCAGATCCCCCACTCGACCTCCTCCGTCCGCCGCGCCTGCACGCCGTCGGTGACTCCACCCCCACCGCCCCCGCCCCCGCGCCCGCCGTCGGTGACTCCTTCCCTTCCCTTCCCCAGTTCCTCGTCTCCGGCGCTGCCGCAGGCGCCATTCCGACGACCCCCCTTGGGCTCCGCTGCCGGATCCAACTCCTCAACCACCGCAGGACAGCGCAGGTACGCCAGTTTCTATTCATGTCTCAATGGTATCCATGCTGAGAATGCTAGGTAGATCGACTGAGTGTAGCAATTGTGTGCCACCAATCCACTTTTCTGGAAAATACTTGCTAGAAAACCATCTGAAATATGTGATGCTCGCTACTGTATAATATAGGAGTATGTATGAAGAACTGCCACTTAATAGTAAGTATGAATTGTGTTGTACAAACTATGAATTGTGTACCCACTGCTCATTGGAGTATGAAAGTTGTCAGCAGTTGCTTATGCTAGAGAAGTACTCGTGAAAATTTAGCCGTACTCCAGTGAGTACTCCTTGGAGTTACTTACTCTAGTAGCTTAAATAAGTGCAGTTGATTCACTTACTCCAGTAGCTTAATTAAGTTGCAGTAGTGCTTGTAAGTTTGCAAGTTTTGTGTACTGTACTGCTTGCATCAGTACTTTTGTGTAATCTGACCTATAAATTGTCCAAGCTCTGTTATGATGAGCAGAGTTTTTACTTGCTACTTTCAGTTTCTCTCATTCCTTGGGAAAAGTTTTCCAATTTCTGTTATGATGGCACTATTGGACACATACAGTAGAGCAGCGTTTTTAGTTGTTATACTTTCAGTTACCATCACTGCTTGGGAAAGGCCGAATTGCATGCATTCAGGTCTGCAGTTGATAATGTATCATCATAATGTAGGTGTTGTGTTGTGTGATTCTTCATGCTGAGAACTATAGCTTTTTCAGTTATTTCACTTCTGCAGGTTTTGTGGGAGTGGTTATGTGTCATGCATGTCTTTGCTAGGATCAGACAGTTATAGTGAAAGGCTTCTGTATAAAGAAAAGAAAATGTGATCATGGTGAATGAATTATGTACACTAGTTAGAGCATTAGTGTGGTTTGCTGGTGAGAAGGGAATCAAGGGATGCACATTGTGGGGGTGATGCTTACTAACACTTTGACAAACAAATTCAGAATGTGCTGGACTATATGTTCATTGGTACTACTTGTGATGCTGCTGCTGTACTACTTGGGAATTTTGTGAACTTGTGATGTTGCTGCTGTACCCCGAGAGGCCCTTGAGTTTGCCGGAATGTCGATTAACTTCCGTTCCACTAATATTCATACTAGTGGCGCACCACACAAGACACTAATGGCGCACTGAAGGCTATACTAATGGCGCACTAGGCGGTGCGCCATTAGAACACCAGATACTAATGGCGCACCAGACATGCGCCATTAGAATTTAATTTTAATGGTGTGATGCCAGTGGCGCACCAGTAGTGCGCCATTATAAGGCAAAATCGGTGCGCCACTAGCATGCCTTCTCCTAGTAGTGATACTTCCAGTCCGTTTTAACTTCCGGCCCATGTATGGCCCATGACGTCTTTCGGCCCATATGAGGCCCTTAGTAACCCTCGGCCCATTAACGGCCCGTGGTAAAACTGGCCCGTAATGAACAGTGTATCACTTTATACCCATTAACGGCCCATTATTCCGTTGGGCCGTTTGTAGCCCATGTTATCTTTCGGCCTTCTGAGGGCCCATTTATTCGTGGGCTCCTTTCCAGCATTCGTTTACTTTCGGCCCGTTACTGCTTGTGGGCCAAATTCAGCCCGTGGTTATAGTCGGCCCATTTGTGGCCCGTTAATACGTTGGGCCGTTTTCATAGCGTCATCAAATACGGCTAATTAACGACGGCCCGTTATGGTCGGCCCATCAACGGACGATTTCAACTCTAGCCCATTTACGGTCATAATGTGGTCTATTATTGGCCCATGTTTGGCCACCCGATCATACGGCCAGTAGAAGGCCCATTGATGACACGGCCCGTAGAAGGCCCATTGTGTCTACGGCCCGTATAAGGCCCATTGTTTCTACGCCCCATAGAAGGCCCATTGTTTCTACGTGTTGGAAATATGCCCTAGAGGAAATAATAAATTGGTTATTATTATATTTCCTTGTTCATGATAATCATTTATTATCCATGCTATAACTGTATTGATAGGAAACTCAAATACATGTGTGGATACATAGACAACACCATGTCCCTAGTAAGCCTCTAGTTGACTAGCTCGTTGATCAATAGATGGTTACGGTTTCCTGACCATGGACATTGGATGTCGTTGATAACGGGATCACATCATTAGGAGAATGATGTGATGGACAAGACCCAATCGTAAGCCTAGCACAAAGATCGTGTAGTTCGTATGCTAAAGCTTTTCGAATGTCAAGTATCATTTCCTTAGACCATGAGATTGTGCAACTCCCGGATAACGTAAGAATGCTTTGGGTGTACCAAACGTCACAACGTAACCGGGTGGCTATAAAGGTACACTACGGGTATCTCTGAAAGTGTCTGTTGGGTTGGCACGAATCGAGACTGGGATTTGTCACTCCGTGTGACGGAGAGGTATCTCTGGGCCCACTCGGTAGGACATCATCATATGCGCAATGTGACCAAGGAGTTGATCACGGGATGATGTGTTACGGAACAAGTAAAGAGACTTGCTGGTAACGAGATTGAACAAGGTATCGAGATACCGACGATCGAATCTCGGGCAAGTGCAATACCGCTAGACAAAGGGAATGGAATACGGGATTGATTGAATCCTCGACATCGTGGTTCACTCGATGAGATCATCGTGGAACATGTGGGAGCCAACATGGGTATCCAGATCCCGCTGTTGGTTATTGTCCGGAGAGGTGTCTCGGTCATGTCTACATGGTTCCCGAACCCGTAGGGTCTACACACTTAAGGTTCGGTGACGCTAGGGTTATAGGGAATAGATGTACGTGGTTATCGAATGTTGTTAGGAGTCCCGGATGAGATCCCGGACGTCACGAGGAGTTCCGGAATGGTCCGGAGGTAAAGATTTATATATAGGAAGTATGGTTTTGGCCACCGGAATTGTTCCGGGCATCACCGGTAGTGTACCGGGACCACCGGAGGGGTCCGGGGGTCCATCGGGAGGGGCCACGGGCCCCGGAGGCATACATGGGCCAAGTGAGAGAAGGGACCAGCCCCTAGGTGGGCTGGGGCGCCTCCCCACCAAGGCCCATGCAACTAGGGAGAAGAGGGGGCAAACCGTAAGGACAGATGGGCCCTAAGGCCCATGCCTGGTGCACCTCCCTCTCCCCCCCACTTTGCCGCCACCCCAGATGGGGATTGGGGCTGCCGCCACCCCTAGGGTGGAAACCCTAGGTGGGGGCGCAGCCCTCCCTCTCCCCCTATATATAGTGGAGGCAAAGGGGCAGCCCGACACCCAAGTTCTGGCGCAGCCCTTCCCCTCTCCCGCGGTGCTTGGCGAAGCCCTGCAGGATTGCCACGCTCCTCCTTCACCACCACGCCGTCGTGCTGCTGCTGGACGGAGTCTTACCCAACCTCTCCTTCTCCCCTTGCTAGATCAAGGCATGGGAGACGTCACCGGGCTGCATGTGTGTTGAACGCGGAGGTGCCGTCCGTTCGGCACTAGGATCATCGGTGATTTGGATCAGGACGAGTACGACTTCGTCAACCCCATTCACTTGAACGCTTCCGCTTAGCGATCTACAAGGGTATGTAGATGCACTCTCCTTCCCCTCCTTGCTAGATTACTCCATAGATTGATCTTGGTGATGCGTAGAATTTTTTTGAATTTCTGCTATGATCCCCAACAGTGGCATCATGAGCCAGGTTTATGCGTAGTTTCTATGCACAAGTAGAACACAAAGCAGTTGTGGGCGTCGATATTGTCAATTTACATGCCGTTACTAGTCTTATCTTGATTCGGCGGCATCGTGGGATGAAGCGGCCCGGACCGACCTTACACGTACTCTTACGTGAGACAGGTTCCACCGACTGAAATGCACTAGTTGCATAAGGTGGCTAGCGGGTGTCTGTCTCTCCCACTTTAGTCAGATCGGATTCGATGAAAAGGGTCCTTATGAAGGGTAAATAGAAATTGGCATATCACGTTGTGGTTTTGGCGTAGGTAAGAAACGTTCTTGCTAAGAAACCTATAGCAGCCACGTAAAAATTTTCAACAACAATTAGAGGACGTCTAACTTGTTTTTGCAGCATATGCCGTGTGATGTGATGTGGCCAAAAAGGATGTGATGAATGATATATGTGATGTATGAGATTGATCATGTTCTTGCAATAGGAATCACGACTTGCATGTCGATGAGTATGACAACCGGCAGGAGCCATAGGAGTTGTCTTAATTTATTTATGACCTGCGTGTCAACATAAACGTCATGTAATTACTTTACTTTATTGCTAACTGTTAGCTGTAGTAGTAGAAGTAATAGTTGGCGAGACAACTTCATGAAGACATGACGATGGAGATCATGGTGTCATGCCGGTGACGATGATGATCATGGAGCCCCGAAGATGGAGATCAAAAGGAGCGAAGTGATGATGGCCATATCATGTCACTATTTGATTGCTTGTGATGTTTATCATGTTTTTACATCTTATTTGCTTAGAACGATGGTAGCTTAAATAAGATGATCCCTCACTAAAATTTCAAGAAAAGTGTTCTCCCTAACTGTGCACCGTTGCGAAGTTTCGTTGTTTCGAAGCACCACATGATGATCAGGTGTGATAGATTCTAACGTTCGAATACAACGGGTGTTAACGAGCCTAGCATGTACAGACATGGCCTCGGAACACATGCGAAACACTTAGGTTGACTTGACGAACCTAGCATGTACAGACATGGCCTCGGAACACGGAGGACCGAAAGGTCGAACATGAGTCGTATAGAAGATGCGATCAACATGAGATGTTCACTGATTATGACTAGTCCCTCTCACGTGATGATAGGACACGGCCTAGTCGATTCAGATCATGTATCACTTAGATGACTAGAGGGATGTCTATCTGAGTGGGAGTTCATGAAATAATCAGATGAACTCAATTATCATGAACATAGTAAAAAGGACTTTGCAAATTATGTCGTAGCTTACGCTTTAATTCTACTGTTTTAGATATGTTCCTAGAGAAAAGTTAGTTGAAAGTTGATAGTAGCAATTATGCGGACTGGGTCCGTAAACTGAGGATTGTCCTCATTGCTGCGCAGAAGGATTATGTCCTTAATGCACCGCTCAGTGAGCTGAACCTCGAGCGTCGGTTTTGGATGTTGCGAACATCTGACATACACGTTTTGATGACTACATGATAGTTCAGTGCGTAATGCTAAATGGTTTAGAATTGAGGCACCAAAGACGTTTTTGAAACATCGCAGAACATACGAGATGTTCCAAGGACTGAAATTGAGATTTTAGGCTAGTGCCCACGTCAAGAGGTATGAGACCTTTGACAAGTTTCTTAAGCCTGCAAACTAAGGACAAAAGCTCAATCGTTGAGCATGTGCTCAGATTGTATGAGTACAACAATTGCTTGAATCGAGTGGGAGTTGATCTTCCATATGAGATAGTGATGGTTCTCCAAAGTCACTGCCACCAAGCTACTAGAGCTTCGTGATGAACTATAACATATCAGGGATAGATATGATCCTTGAGCTATTCGCGACACCGCGAAAGTAGAAATCAAATAGGAGCATGAATTGTTGATGGTTAGTAAAACCACTAGTTTCAAGAAGGGCAAGGGCAAGTAGAACCAAAGCCCGAGACTAAGTGCTTCTGTAATAAGGGGAATGGTCACTGAAGCAGAACCACCCTAGATACTTGGTAGATGAGAAGGCTGGCAAGGTTGACAGAAGTATGTATTGGACATATAATCAATGTGTACTTTACTAGTACTCCTAGTAGCAGCAGGGTATTAGATACCGGTTCGGTTGCTAAGTGTTAGTAACTCGAAATAAAAGGCTACAAAATAAACGGAGACTAGCCAAAGGTGAGACGACGATATGTGTTGGAAGAGTTTCCAAGGTTGATGTGATCAAACATCGCACGCTCCGTCTACCATCGGGATTGGTGTTTGCGTTGAGCATATACATGATTGGATTATATTTATCGCAATACGATTATTCATTTAAGGAGAATAATGGTTACTCTGTTTATTTAATAATACCTTCAATGGTCTTGCACCTGAAATGAATGGTTTATTGAATCCCGATAGTAGTGATACACATGTTCATGCCAAAAGATATAAGACAGTAATGATATTAGCACATACTTGTGGCACTGCAATTTGAGTCATATTGGTATAAAACGCATGAAGAAGCTCCATGTTGATGGATCTTTGGACTCACTTGATTTTGGATCACTTGAGACATGCGAACCATGCCTATTGGTATATATGCATGAAGAAACTCCATACAGATGGATCGTTTGGGCTCACTTGATTTAGAATCACTTGAGACATGCAAATCATACCGCATGGGCAAGATGACTGAAAGGCCTTGTTTTCAGTAAGATGGAACAATAAAGTAACTTGTTGGAAGTAATACATCTTGATGTGTACAGTCCAATGAGTGCTGAGGCATGTAGTGGATATCGTCATGTTCTTACTTCACAGATGATTTGAGTAGATGCTAAGTATATTTACTTGATGAAACACAAGTCTAAATTATTGAAAGGTTCAAGTAATTTCAGAGTGAAGTTGAAGATCATCGTGACAAGAGGATAAAATATCTATGATATGATCATAGAGGTGAATATCTGAATTACGAGTTTGGCACACAGTTAAGACATTGTGGAAATTGTTTCACAACTTATACCACCTGGAACACCATAGTGTGATGGTGTGTCCGAACATCATAACTGCACCCTATTGGATATGGTGCATACCATGATGTCTCTTATCGAATTACCACTATAGTTTATGGGTTAGGCATTAGAGACAACCACATTCACTTTAAATAGGGCACCACGCAATTCCGTTTGAGTCGACCGTATGAACTATGGTTCAGAGAAACCTAAGCTGTTGTTTCTTAAAGGTTTGGGGCTGCGACGCTTATGTGAAAAAGTTTCAGGCTGATAAGCTCGAACCCAAAGCGGATAAATGCATCTTCATAGGACACCCAAAACAGTTGGGTATACCTCCTGTCTCAGATCCGAAAGCAATAGGAATTGTTTCTTGAATCGGGTCCTTTCTCGAGGAAAAGTTTCTCTCGAAAGAATTGAGTGGGAGGATGGTGGAGACTTGATGAGGTTATTGAACCGTCACTTCAACTAGTGTGTAGCAGGGCACAGGGAGTTGTTCCTGTGGCACCTACACCAATTGAAGTGGAAGCTTATGATGGTCATCATAAAACTTCGGATCAAGTCACTACCAAACCTCGTAGGACGACAAGGATGCGTGCTACTTCAGAGTGGTACGTAATCCTGTCTTGGAAGTCATGTTGCTAGACAACAATGAACCTACGAGCTATGGAGAAGCGATGGTGGGCCCGGATTCCGAAAAATGGCTCGAGGCCATAAAATCCGAGAGAGGATCCATGTATGAAAAGAAAGTGTAGACTTTGGAAGAACTACTTGATGTTCGTAAGGCTGTTAGGTACATGTGGATTTTTTAAAAGGAAGACGGACAATGATGGTATGTATCACCATTAAGAAAGCTCGACTTGTCGTTAAGATGTTTTCCGACAAGTTCAAGGAGTCGACTATGATGAGACTTTCTCACTCGTAGCGATGCTAGGAGTCTGTTGGAATTATGTTAGCAGTTACTGCATTATTTATGAAATCTTACAGATACGATGTCAAAACATTGTTTCTTCGACGATTTTCTTGAGGAAAAGGTTGTATGTGATACAACCAGAAGGTTTTGTCAATCCTGAAAGATGCTAACAAGTATGCAAAGCACCAGCAACCCTTCTAAGGACTGGAGTAAGCATCACGGGGTTGGAATGTACGCTTTGATGAGATGATCAAAGATTTGGGTTTATACAAAGTTTATGAGAAACCTGTATTTCCAAAGAAGTGAGTGGGAGCACTATATAATTTTTGATGAGTATATGTTGTGAACATATGGTTGATCAGAAATGATGTAGAATTTCTGGAAAGCATATAGGGTTATTTTAAAGGTGTTTTTCAATGGAAAACCTGGATTAAGCTACTTGAACATTGAGCATCAAGATCTATAAGGATAGATCAAAAACGCTTAATGGTACTTTCAAATGAGCACATACCTTGACATGATCTTGAAGGTGTTCAAGATGGATCAGCCAAAGAAGGAGTTCTTGCCTGAGTTGTAAGTTATGAATTTAAGACTTAAAGCTCGACCACGGCAGAAGAAAGAGGAAGGACGAAGGTCATCCCCTATGCTTTTGTCATAGGCTCTATACGGTATGCCATGCTGAGTACCGCACCTGATGTGTGCCTTGCCACATGTCTGGCAAGAGGGTACAAAGATGATCTAGGAATAGATCACCAGATAGCGGTCAAAATTATCCTTAGAGGAATAAGGATATGTTTCTCGGTTATGGAGGTGATAGAGAGTTCGACGTAAAGAGTTACATTGATGCAAGCTTAACACCTATCCGGATAGCTCTGAGTAGTGATACCGGATTCGTATCGTAGAACAGTTATTTGAAATGGGTCCAAATATAGCATAGTAGCTGCATCCACAAGATGACATACATACGGATCTGAATGTTACATACCCGTAGACTACAACCTCTCTCACAAGCATAACATGATCAAACCCAGAACTCATTGAGTGTTAATAACATAATGATGTGAACTAGATTATTGACTCTAGTAAACTCTTTGGATGTTGGTCACATGGCGATGTGACCTGTGAGTGTTAATCACATGGCGATGTGAACTAGATTATTGACTCTAGTGCAAGTGGGAGACTGTTGGAAATATGCCCTAGAGGCAATAATAAATTGGTTATTATTATATTTCCTTGTTCATGATAATCGTTTATTATCCATGCTATAATTGTATTGATAGGTGAAGGAAATATGCCCTAGAGGCAATAATAAAGTTATTATTTATTTCCTTATATCATGATAAACCTTTATTATTCATTCTAGAATTGTATTAACCGGAAACATAATACATGTGTGAATACATAGACAAACAGAGTGTCACTAGTATGCCTCTACTTGACTAGCTCGTTGATAAAAGATGGTTATGTTTCCTAACCATAAACAAAGAGTTGTTATTTGATTAACGGGATCACATCATTAGGTGAATGATCTGATTGACATTACCCATTCCATTAGCTTAGCACCCGATCGTTTAGTATGTTGCTATTGCTTTCTTCATGACTTATACAAGTTCCTATGACTATGAGATTATGCAACTCCCGTTTACCGGAGGAACACTTTGTGTGCTACCAAACATCACAACGTAACTGGGTGATTATAAAGGAGCTCTACAGGTGTCTCCAAAGGTACATGTTGGGTTGGCATATTTCGAGATTAGGATTTGTCACTCCGATTGTCGGAGAGGTATCTCTGGGCCCTCTCGGTAATGCACATCACATAAGCCTTGCAAGCATTGCAACCAATGAGTTAGTTGCGAGATGATGTATTACGGAACGAGTAAAGAGACTTGCCGGTAACGAGATTGAACTAGGTATTGGATACCGACGATCGAATCTCGAGCAAGTAACATACCGATGACAAAGGGAACAATGTATGTTGTTATGTGGTCTGACCGATAAAGATCTTCGTAGAATATGTAGGAGCCAATATGGGCATCCAGGTCCCACTATTGGTTATTGATAGGAGATTTGTCTCAGTCATGTCTACATTGTTCTCGAACCGTAGGGTCCGCATGCTTAACGTTACGATGACAGTTATTATGAGTTTATGCATTTTGATGTACCGAAGTTAGTTCGGAGTCCCGGATGTGATCACGGACATGACGAGGAGTCTCGAAATGGTCGAGACATAAAGTGTTCCGAGTGATTTTGGATAAAACCGGAGTGCCGGAGGGGTTACCGGAACCCCCCGGGGAAGTAATGGGCCTTATTGGGCCTGAGGGGAGAGAGAGGGCAGCAGCCCAGGAGGTGGCGCACCCCCCCCCATTGGGAGTCCGAATTGGACTAGGGAGGGGGGCGCGGCCCCTCTTTCCCTCTCCCTCTCCCTCTCTTTCCTTCCCCCTCTTTCTTCCTAGTTGGACTAGGAAAGGGGAGTCCTACTCGCACTACGAGGAGGACTCCCCCTCCCTTGGGCGCGCCCCATAGGGCCGGCCGGCCTCCCCCCCTTGCTCCTTTATATACGGGGGCAGGGGGGCACCGTAGAACACACAAGTTGATCCTCGTGATCGTTCCTTAGCCATGTGCGGTGCCCCCCTCCACCATATTCCACCTCGATCATACCGTTGTAGTGGTTAGGCGAAGCCCTGCGTCGGTAGAACATCATCATCGTCACCACGCCGTTGTGCTGACGGAACTCATCCCCGAAGCTTTGCTGGAACGGAGCCCGGGGAGCGTCATCGAGCTGTACGTGTGCTAAGAACTCGGAGGTGCCGGAGTAACGGTGCTTGGATCGGTCGGATCGGGAAAACGTACGACTACTTCCTCTACGTTGCTTTAACGCTTCCGCTTCGGTCTATGAGGGTACGTAGACAACACTCTCCCCTCTCATTGCTATGCATCACCATGATCTTGCGTGTGTGTAGGAATTTTTTTGAAATTACTACGTTCCCCAACAATAGGAAACTCAGATACATGTGTGGATACATAGACAACACCATGTTCCTAGTAAGCCTCTAGTTGACTAGCTCATTGATCAATAGATGGTTACGGTTTCCTGACCATGGACATTGGATGTCGTTGATAACGGGATCACATCATTAGGAGAATGATGTGATGGACAAGACCCATTCCTAAGCCTAGCACAAAGATCATGTAGTTCGTATGCTAAAGCTTTTCTAATGTCAAGTATCATTTACTTAGACCATGAGATTGTGCAACTCCCGGATACCGTAAGAATGCTTTGGGTGTACCAAACGCCACAACGTAACTGGGTGGCTATAAAGGTACACTATGGGTATCTCCGAAAGTGTCTGTTGGGTTGGCATGAATCGAGACTGGGATTTGTCACTCCGTGTAACGGAGAGGTATCTCTGGGCCCACTCGGTAGGACATCATCATATGCGCAATGTGACCAAGGAGTTGATCACGGGATGATGTGTTACGGAACGAGTAAAGAGACTTGCTGGTAACGAGATTGAACAAGGTATCGAGATACCGACGAACGAATCTCGAGCAAGTGCAATACCGCTAGACAAAGGGAATGGAATACGGGATTGATTGAATCCTCGACATCGTGGTTCATCCGATGAGATCATCGTGGAACATGTGGGAGCCAACATTGGTATCCAGATCCCGCTGTTGGTTATTGGCCGGAGAGGTGTCTCGGTCATGTCTACATGGTTCCCGAACCCGTAGGGTCTACACACTTAAGGTTCGGTGACGCTAGGGTTATAGGGAATAGATGTACGTGGTTACCAAATGTTGTTAGGAGTCCTGGATGAGATCCTGGATGTCACGAGGAGTTCCGGAATGGTCCGGAGGTAAAGATTTATATATAGGAAGTATGGTTTTGGCCACCGGAAGTGTTCCGGGCATCACCGGTAGTGTACCGGGACCACCGGAGGGGTCCGGGGTTCCACCGGGAGGGGCCACAGGCCTCGGAGGCATACATGGGCCAAGTGTGAGAAGGGACAAGCCCCTAGGTGGGCTGGGGCGCCTCCCCACCAAGGCCCATGCGCCTAGGGAGAAGAGGGGGCAAACCCTAACGACGGATGGGCCCTAAGGCCCATGCCTGGTGCGCCTCCCTCCCCCCCCCCACTTGGGCGCCACCCTAGATGGGGATTGGGGCTGCCTCCACCCCTAGGGTGGAAACCCTAGGTGGGGGCGGATCTCTCCCTCTCCCCCTATATATAGTGGAGGCAAAGGGGCAGCCCGACACCCAAGTTCTGGCGCAGCCCTTCCCCTCTCCCGCGGTGCTTGGCAAAGCCCTGCAGGATTGCCACGCTCCTCCTTCACCACCACGCCGTCGTGCTGCTGCTGGACGGAGTCTTCCAAACCTCTCCTTCTCCCCTTGCTGGATCAAGGCGTGGGAGATGTCACCGGGCTGCATGTGTGTTGAACGCGGAGGTGCCGTCCGTTCGGCACTAGGATCATCGGTGATTTGGATCACGACGAGTACGACTCCATCAACCCCGTTCACTTGAACGCTTCCGCTTAGCGATCTACAAGGGTATGTAGATGCACTCTCCTTCCCCTCGTTGCTATATTACTCCATAGATTGATCTTGGTGATGCGTAGAAATTTTTTGAATTTCTGCTACGATCCCCAACACTACGGCCCTTAGAAGGCCCATTGTTTCTACGGCCCGTAGGAGGCCCATGTTAACTACAGTAAATAAGTAGCCCATGGATAATGTGGCCTAGTTTTAAAAAATAGTTTATTGTGGCCACTAGCAAACCGCGGAAAAAGAACTGCACTGACTACAACAAAACAAATAAACAAGACAATAAGGAAATAAATAGGCAAGCAACTTACGCTAGGCTATCACGGCTATTACACATATTACATCCACTGGGCATCAAAGTTCGCCACCAGTACAAATATAGGGAACAAAGCAGCATATAAACGCCACAGTAAAACAAGTCCAGAACAGAAACCACTTCAGAAGAGCTCAAGAAACAATATCCTGGGTACCCATAATGCTGGCAAGATTCTTAGCAAGCTTATTAACTTTCTCTTGTATGGCGCTCAAATCCTCCAGCACTTGTTGTTGCACCAGAAAGTATGCATCTGAATTCTGCAGGGACTTCCTTAGTCCTTCGGCTTCCTATCACATAACATCTGATCAATGTCTTCCAACTTAAAGTTCAGACTCAAGAAGCCGAACTGATTCAGGCAACGAGTTCGAAGAGCTGGTGCCAGCAGTAGTAGCCCGTAACTCGAACACTACATCAAGACAGGACTTTGGGGTTGTCTTAGTGTCTTCAATATAGTCTTTATTAGCTTTCTTGGAGCCCAACAGGGATGTCTCACTATCTTGAACCTTATCTGCATTACTTCCTGTACCATTGCATAACGGGGTACTCTTCTCCAATATTTTATCCGCATTCTAAAAGAGAAACAAACAAACACATCACAGGTTTACAATGTAGTATATGAAACTCATTTTGGTAAACCAGTTCAGTAGTAAGGTGGACAGGATAACAACATGAAAAAATATATATGTATGTAGTATGGTCACTGTATG